>NC_047667.1:74183559-74303559 GCF_011762505.2 Arvicanthis niloticus | reverse complement strand
TCCACATCCTTAGGCTCAGACAAATCCTGTCAGGTGAAGTCTGCACCAGCCACATCCAGTTTTGTTATTTGCCTGTCCCTCTTATGAGGGCCACTGGGACCCAGGGAAAAGCTGTATCTTCCTCCAGGAAATGGGACCGTAAAAAATAAGAAAGACCAAGAGGCCCCAGGGGAGAAATGGGACCTCTTCTCAGCCATTCTTGCTAAGATCTCCTGGGCTTGCTGTGACATCCTAAGACCCCAGCATCAGGTGACTGATGGGGAACACCCAGGTAATATAACCTCCCACCTAGGAGAATGACAGCAAGTCCAAGAAGCAAGCCCATGTACAGCCCTCCCCCCACGAGTCCTTCCCTGGGGTCCCCACTCAGTGTGCTCTCTGATCCCACTTGTCAGACCAGAGTGAGGTCAGAGACGCGCCGCCCCACACTCCACTCAGCTAGCTCTCGGGCTGATGTTTTCTCTATAAAACATCTTTCATAACGGTGACATTAAGGTAGCTGGCATCTTCCCAGTCCTATCACCTTTACAGTTTTGCTCCAAGCTGGCTGATGGGCAGATAAACCCTTTGGTTTTAACACTGACCAAAGATAACTGTTTCTATTATCTTCCATTTCTCTTTTTAAATATTCTTTGACAGTTTCATGCACATATGTAATGGAGTCCAGTCATTTCTACCCCTCACTGGCCCCTCTCATGCCCCTCCCCACCCCCTGAGCACTTTCTCCCTCCTAATGAGCACACAGCCTACTTTCGAGTGGTTTTTGTATTTGTGACCCACCAGGTTTAGTTACAGTTGCTTGCATAGGCATAGGTAGGAAGTTACAAACTGGAGCGTGGGTAGCTTATCAGTGGCTATACCCTTAAAGAAAATGACTCCCCTTTAGTGCTGGATGGGGTGGCACACGCCTTTAATTCCAGCATTTCTGGAGGCAGGGGCAGGAGGATCTCTGTGAGTTCAAGGCTACAAAGTGAGTTCAGTACAGTCAGGTCCCTGTTACAAGAAGAAATCCTGTCTCAATAAAACAAACAAATAAAAAGTGACTCCCCTTCCCCCAGCCACCACTTACTCTCAGGGAGGGTGGGGCATCACAGGCCATTCCCCCTTCCTTGATGAACTTTGTCAGCCCCAGTCTGGTGCACGGCAGGTCTTGTACAGATACAGTGAGTTCGTGAGTGGCATGGTGCATGCCATGTCCAGAAGACATCTTTTGCAACTCTCCTTCTCATTCTCTGGGTCTTTTAAGTCCTTCTTCCCCTTGGAAGGGGTAACATAGATGTCCCGTGTAGAGCTGAACAATCCGCTACCCCTTAGTCTTGGTACTGCGACCAGTTATGACTGCCTTTGTTAGCTGTTGCCCGATGCAGTAAGAAACTCCTCTGATGAAGGCGGAGAGAGTGCTAATGTATGGCTAGAAACGTGAACATCTAGAACATGACTACAGGTCCAGTTAACAAAACAAAAATTGTAGGTTTTCCTCTGTAGCCTGTGGTCTCTCTAGTCACCAACTCTGAACCAAACTTACACTACTAAGCCTGAGTATCTCCCATATTCCTCAGGCCTCGCATCCGATCAGGCAGTGGCTGGTTATCTTCATAGCAGTTATTACCACTGTTACACCCAGGACACCTCTTGTCAGGCTTGTCTCCCACTTTTCCTCTGCTAACACGAGCTCCGTATGAATATTCCCCCCATCCTCTCCAGGCCTTGTTAGAGCTCCCCCCCCCCCATGTGTCTATCTGAGCTAAATACCTAGTTTACAAAGTCGTCCCTGCCCCATTTCCCTCCCTCCCTCCTGTTTCCATGTCCTCATCTGGCTGCTGTTCTACAGTGGGCAGCTCACTCACCAGATCTCCGAGAACGTCTCTGGCATTGCTCTGCCACTGCCAGGCACATCTGCCAAAGTATGTCATTATCATTTAACAGTAACCCCCGGGGAGAGTCTGTCACTAGTTCTCTGGAGCAGGTAGGAAGGCCGACATGTGGCGTGCACGCCATGTGGGGATCTGTTCAACTATGTCTGGCTCATCGGTTTCCTGTATTCCTGCTAACACGACTGCTTGTCACATGCCTTCCTCTCCCACCGGGGAAGGTGAAGAGACAGCTCTAAGACTAGGGCACGTGGCCATTTTGTATTGTACGTTAGAATCATACTGTTTTGGAGCATGTGTCAGTTACGTTCAGTTTTCTGTGACCACACTACCTGACGGAAACAACCCAAAGGAAGAAAGATTCTTTTTGGCTCATGCTTTTAGAGGGGTCACTCCATCACAGCGGGGAGGGCAGTTCATGGAGGCAGACATGACATGTATGACAGGATGCTTACATCACAGCAGACCAGGAAGAGGAGGGGAGACCCTTCAGAGGCCTGCTCTAGTGACTGACTTCTGCCAATTAGGCCCAGACTCCTCAATGTTCTACAGACTCCTCAAACACTGCCACTTTCTAGGGGGTGGGGGGCGGGGTAAGGTCAAACCATAAGCATGGAGGGAGCATGTCAGTTTCAGACCACAAAGCCAGGGAAAGAGACAGACGTTTTGAGTGTGCAAGCGGCTGACTGGATTCCACCAGGTAACAGGCCCTGGGCTTAACCCTCGAAGTACCTATAAGTCTTTGCTATTTACACCTTTTAAATTTGTTGGTGTTCTGGAAGGTGAGCAGTGCTTAACAGCCTCTAACTGTCATAGGAAGCTGGTTTCATCATAGAATTGATTTGGGGCAAGTGGAACCATGTCACCAGACAAAAACTGGGAAGGTTGAGTGGATTCAGAAACCCCTGGTAAATTCTCTTATCTGAGAATGGTAGGCATTTCATCTACTCCTGACCTTGTTCCTGTCCTGGAACACGTGACCACAGACACCCTACATAAAGAACGTGACTGCTAGTCACGTAGCACAGAACAGAGTCCTCCGTGCTAATGAGATATCTAGATGGGCCAGTCTGAGGGTTTAGCCAATAAGCTTCCCTTCTCAGACATTCTTTCCTGCAAAAGGTTTTTAATCTCTGGTCCACCCTAAGTAAGTCTTATGCATCTATTTTTCACTACCAATGAACAGTTTGGACAAGTAAGGACTGTCCCTCTCATCAGGAACTGCTGTATGGGGAAGCCTCCTACGTTTCCTGCAGAAGGCCCTTCTACCCCAGACGGGACACTGACCCCTGAGCTAAGCAGGAGTTCCCCATCTTCCCAGGCCCCAGGCTCATCGCCCATGGGCCCTCACTGTTCCCGACTCTTTGAGATTCCCAGTGGAGCCTGGGTGTCCAGGAGTTAGGGAATCCCAGCTTTGGCCCCAGGCTGTCTCATTTCTCATGGGTCTGGGCTCCCATCCTTGGTTTGTAGCCCAGCACTTCCTGTTACATCTGCCCAAGAGGCCGTAAACACACCCTAGTGGCCAGGCAGAACTCGACCGCAAACTGGCTTATTACATTCCTATGTGAGTTCATGTGTCCCACTGATACAGGAGAAGTGTGGTCCCCAGAGGACAGACTTTGGGAACTGGTTCTCTCCTTTTACCATATGTTGCCAGCCCTGGCAGCAAAGCCCTAGCCACTGAGCCATCTCTCCAGCCATGTCCAGAAATAACTTGTGTATGATGTCTTCCTGCTGTCACTTTTCTTTTCAGGTGACCCTCCAGGTCACTCCTCCGTGCACCCAGGAGAGGCATTACGAGCACCTTGGACGGTGTTGCAGCAGATGTGAACCAGGTACCCCTGCACATTTTAGCTTTCCTTTTTTTTTTTTTTTTTTTTTTTTTTTTTTTTTTTTGTCCTAAGAGATGAAGACATCCAGAGACCTTTCATGATAGGGGTAGGTAGTGACATTTGCCACTCAGAAGACAGAATGCATTCTCTCAGTAGATATCATCACTTTATGAATCAAAGCCAGTTTCAGAAACTGATCCTCAGTTTGTCCTGAGAATGTAAGGTTTCCTAAAGTCACATCTTAGTAAAACATAAAGTGCAATTGACACTTGAAATCATGTGCACAGAAGTCTTATTTTGGAATAAACAAACTGGAATTGCTTAACTCTTGACAGACCTTCTCCTGTATACCAGCCAAGGAACGTGAGTGGGTGTGGGGAGGGCAGGGGGTTCTCACACACACTTAGCATCTTGTTTTGATTGGCACATTGCTTTGTTTCTGATTGGTACGTTGTCTTCTCAATTTAAGGAAAGTACCTGTCTTCTAAATGCACTCCTACCTCCGACAGTGTGTGTCTGCCCTGTGGCCCAGATGAGTACCTGGATACCTGGAATGAAGAAGATAAATGCTTGCTGCATAAAGTCTGCGATGCAGGTGGGTGTGTCGCCTTGAGAGTCACTGAGGGGCGGGGCGTGGAGAGGCACTCTCCCAGCTTCTGTTCCTTAAATCTGTTCTGCAGAAGCTTGTTAAATATGTCCACTGATTTTTCCTTTGAATGTTTCTGCTCATGTTTTATGTCCCCCGTGCCTCAGGTTAAAATTTCCATATTATGTTTGCATTGTACTTTAATTGTGACTACATCTTACCATTGACGAAACGTCCTCACAGTGTTCGGTGTGCCTGCCATTTAATCTTCCCCAAGTCCTATACTTGTCCCATTTTAAAGATGCAGAAATGGAGGCCTGAGATTGAGTGACTTCTCCAATGTTAGCCCATGAGAAACAGGAGTCAGACTGATCCTCTGGCTGGCAACCCTTCCCCTAAACAGCTCGTGTTCTACTGTTGCAGTTTGTTGCCTCACGAGGCTGCCATAACTTTGGGATAGGAGCTGGATAATAAGAGAGTTTTGAGACATGATCTCACTCTGTAGCTCAGGTTGGCCTTCAACTCACTATGTACATAGTCTAGGTTGGTCTCAAACTCACAGAACTACCCCGGCCTCAGCTTGACAGGGTAGAAATTATTGGAGTGCATCTCCACACTCAGCTTCATT
Organism: Arvicanthis niloticus; assembly: GCF_011762505.2. NCBI lineage: Eukaryota > Metazoa > Chordata > Mammalia > Rodentia > Muridae > Arvicanthis > Arvicanthis niloticus. The sequence goes on along the minus strand of NC_047667.1, from coordinate 74,298,642 downwards.
TAAAAAAACAATAGCTCATTTTTAGAAATAAGGATCAAAATACATCTCATGGATCCCCTAAGAAGTTTTTTTTTTCTTTCTCCCTTCCCTTTTTCTATTCTGAATACTAAACCATCACCATGTTCCTCTAGCAGAGCTTCTGGTGTGGATTTCATGGTTGCATCTCCTGGTGTTTCTTTATCATATTCTTTCTCTGGTATTTCTTGTATATTTCACATTAAATCTAGAAGGTTGATAGAGTTCTGGTTTATTTTGGGTAGGGTCTGGTGAAACCCCTTCCTCCATAGTATAGTTCTTCTGAATAGCATTGGGAATTTTGTTTTTGTAATATTAGCTACTGATAAGCATGGGTTGAATTTTTATTCCCAGTGTTGGGGACCAACCCTAAGGCCTGCACATGCCAAGCACACTGTCCTACTAAGCTACACCCATAGCTCTTGGTTTATTTTAGAAATAGAGACTTCCTATGTAGCCTGGCATCCATCTTCCTGCCTCTCAGCCTCTGCTTTGCAAATGCTAGGATTACAGTTGTGTGCCTCCATGCCTGACTAGATCAACCTTCCTTAGGTGTTTGATTCTGTCTTCTTTCTCTGTTTATTAGCCAGATGCGTCATAGAAACTCTTCTTCCAGTCAGTTCTTTGTGTCCGTGAAGCATAGCACACACAGAAAGGCACACCGAGTCCTTGTAGTTTTCAAAATCCTGGCTGGATTATCCAACTTCCAAGTGTTTGCATCGACACTATGAATTCATGAATGTACTTGGGTCTGATTTGCTTCAACTTTTTGCAGACACTAGTTTTACTGATGGTCACATTATCAAACCACTCTGAGGTGAACCCAGGTCTTCTAACACTCCCACGGGCATCTCTATGGACTCCCATGATTTTTCTGTCCTGAGCTGTCATTAGTTCTGACAACCAGGAAGTAAGCGGTCCTGAACATCACTGTCCTTCTAATGTGTCTGGGACAGCCAGCAGACTCCAGGCTGGAGAAGGTGCTGCGGAAACTCCACTGGACACCAGCATCTGATCAGCCCTTTTTATTTCCTCTGCTGACCTTGACTCACCGTCGTCTGTTGGAAACAAGGATTCATTCTGTCTACTCCCAGTATTGAAGCCGCACACTGAGCACCAAACACATTAGACTGTCCTTAAAGCATTGCTGCCTCCCTCCCCTGTTCCCTTATGCTAACACCGGATCCTGCTAGGATTTTGCAGAGAAGGGGCGTGTTCCTGTGCTCCTGTATGTTTATATGTGCTACACACATGTTTGTGGCTGCATGGTCTGGGCACTTGATACAATAACAAATGAGGCTTGGGTCTAAAAAGCACAAGAATAGGAATGTTTTTGTTTTTGTTGCCTCTAACTTGAGACAATGATTTTCCCTGTCTCTTTTCTTCTTGGAAGCTAATGTACAAGGGCCGTGTAGATAATCAGATGAGATGGGGCTTTTCAGTTTGGTTGGGTTTTGCTTTCTAAAGAGTCATTTTGACTATATATGCATGTATGGGGAATGGTATGTACACAGGCATGCAGGTGCCCAAGGAGGCCAGAAAAATGTGTCAAATGCCTGGAGCTGGAATTATAGGCAGGAATGAGCTGCAGGACATGGATGCTTGTTGTATAAATGATTTAATCTCAATCGGAGGCTCCCATACTACCTTTGACAATTCAGTTCCCAGATAAAAGACGCACAGCTATTATTGTTTTATTATTATTATTATTATTATTATTATTATTATATGCCTTAATCAGCACTAAAGCTGGTAAGATATCTACCGTTTATGCCATTAGAATCTATTTCCCCATTAATAACCCCAAATTATAATTCACCATGTCCCATCTGGGCTGCTTTTAACTTCAGTTGGCCATCCCTCATGGCCATGCTTTTATGGCGTCTTCCCCCTCACCTCCCCTCCGTCCTCCCCTCCTCCCTCCCCCATATACCCATATTCTGGAAAACTAAGAGAAGCTGGAAGATTAGGGTAGGAAGGCAGGCACTTTCCGTCTACTGGGAAGACATAGTGTGTGACCCTGGCCCATGGGACAGACTGCTGCCCAAGTGTGGGCCCACTGCCTGCTTCTGCTTTGTCCACTTGGCTAGCACCCCAGACAGAGCCTTCAGGACCCTGAGATGAGTTCACAGCTCCAGAAAAGCCTTGATGTCTAGCTAAACTTTGCTTAACAGTGTGTGTGACATCTGAATTTACCAAAGAACAAAAAAATCAAGCAGCTGTGCAATGTTGTGCATTTAACTAATTAAACCTACTAACACAAGACTGTTTAGACAGCCCACACAACTTGGAATTATTAGGGTGAAACGGGTCTGTAGGACAGTTTCCTACCAATAAGGAAGTATGGCGACTCCGAAGTTCCTCAAACCCACTGAGTCATTCTGTTGGCGGCCAGATGCAGCTGGCTAGTGGGCTGTTTGGAACTAGGAGGGAGACAGTGCATCTGTGTCTCCTGCCCCTCGCTGGACGCTGATCATCTCTTGTCTCCTGCAGGCAAGGCCCTGGTAGCGGTGGATCCTGGCAACCACACGGCCCCACGTCGCTGTGCCTGCACGGCCGGCTACCACTGGAACGCAGACTGCGAGTGCTGCCGCCGGAACACGGAGTGCGCACCCGGCTTCGGAGCTCAGCATCCCTGTACGCTACTCGGTTACTTGTGTGTCTGTCACCCAGCATCCCTGTATGGCTGCACGGTTGCTGGTGTAAGCTCGCCCAGTGAGCCCTGCTTTTAACCCCTGTCCAGGGGGCTTCCTGGGATTTGTCATGGCTGTATCAAGGGTCCTCCAGGGAACCCAGCTGCCTCCAAGGAGCTACAGCTGAACCATCAGTTCAGTCTGGTTTGGAACAGCACATGGATAGTAGTCCCAAATTCCCTCACCCCTCTGTTCCTTTTGTGGCTAATGGTCCTCAATGTGTGAAACCCGAGGGTACTCACTTAGAATTAAATAGTATAGTACAGGGATCCGCCAAAGCATTACAAAGCACAGATCCTCTTAGAAGAGGGTGCGCACCTCTGGACACACTGTAAACTGACATCTACAAACATTATTTCAAATGTAAAAGGCTCCTAAAGACTTTACTGTTGGGGAATTGCAGCCGCGATAACACTTTGAAAGCAGGCAATGGAGGCCTGGGAGATATTTCTGCTGCAAAGTGCTTCCCAAGAGTTAGAACCAAAAACCCACAGTAAACGCTCATCCCAGCTCCAGCAAGAGGGGAGGCCAGTACACGTGACTCCCTGAAGCAGGCTGGCCAGCTAGCCTAGGCAAAGTTCCAGGCTAGTGAGAGACTGCCTAAAATGAAGCAAAAGTGGAAGCTCCTAAAGACAGAGCCGGGAGGTCTTCTGACCACTGCCCCTGCACACCAGCCTCACCCCTGCACGACAGCCACGAGAGTGTAAAACCTGGTCTTTCCAGTCTTTCCTAATCACCTCTTCGTATCCCTTCACATAAAGTGTAAGCACTAAATTGAAAAAAAAAATTTTAATTGAATTGACTTGGGTAGGTTTTTTTCCCCTCCTAGATAAAGCTGCCATCATGCTCATTATATGCCTTTTAAATTCTTTATAAGAGTTGCAAACGTTCACACCTTTTGAACTTTGAGAGTAGGCTTGCCGGGTTTGTACTGGGGCAGAGTGTCTCACCAGTGTTATGCATTAGCACACAGCGTCCATTCGCACTTCCAGTCTCTGAGGTGTTTATGGAGCTGCTGAGACTCACAGTTCACCGAGCACCTCCTGAGTGCGACATCCTTGCTCACTAGTGACGTGAAGTCCGGTCTATTTTTAATGCTCTGTCATCTGAGAACCCCATTGTGTCCTTCAGCTCTGTTGAAAGCACAGAAGCAAGAAATCCTTTCAGCTTATGAAAGTGCTTCTGAGAGTCAGTCGCTCTCCCAGCTTCTAGGAAGTGTTACAAAGCAGGTTTTCAGAGTGTAACCAGTGGCTGCTGCTGCGTGCCAGTCTTTATAAAGACATGATTTTAAAGCCAGCATGCTTGGACAAGGGCTGGGAAAATTAAAATATTAATCACTTGAGTCCACATGGAAGAATGTATCTAGCTGGTGCGGCAGGCCTCTGCATCAGCCCTGATTCACCTGCACATGCTCTCTCTCGGAAAAGTCAGCTTGAGCTTTTAATTCCCAGAGAGAGGTCTTCCTGCCATATTGACTCCCTTCACATTCTGCTTTTAAAATAGACAAAGCCCTTGGCCTGCCACAGACTTCCCACCTGTGTGAACTTTATGATTTCTGGGCGATGTTCTTGGATGAAAAAAAGGAATAAAAAGGACATGACTGCATGGTGGAGGAGAAGGTTTCTTATAGATACATGGGAGAGCCTGAGGCAGACACATCTGGGAGAGTCTAGGCTGAACGTGACCGTGAGCTGCACTGTGTGGGGAGAGCAGGGAGGAGAGTGGACAGATGAAAGCCAGTAGACTGGGAAGAGGTCAGGATTTAAAGGGCAAAAAGTAGTGTAACCAAAATGGCTGGATTATACAGGGAAAGGCAGCTTGGGGAAGATGAGCTCAGCCCCTGGGCTGCAGGATTGGGGGGGGGGGGCAGAGGGGGGAGATATACAGACAGGCAGACCCTGTAACGGGGACTGAGGGATGCTGGGAGAACCTGCCACCAGCATCAGCTTTGACCAGGGTTTGAGACCTAACAGTTCTCTCAGCCTTTAAGCCTTGGAGAAGATACACAGTATCTTTTCCAGTAACTTTTGACAGTAAGTGAATAAAATTCACTTCTGAGCTGGGGATGTAAGCTGGGGATGAATGCTCACCAACTTTGTGCACAGATTCCTGGATTTGATGTCTAGTACCCAATAAATCCTAGAGTGGTAGCACACTGGTAATCCTAGCACTCTGGCATTAAGGCAGGAGGATCAGAAGTTCAGGGCCATCCTTAGCTACACAGTGAGTTTGAGGGCAGCCTGGGCTACAAGAAACTCTCTCCTCTACCCCCAAAAGAATCAATCACTCATGCCCTAATCTGACTACACTTCTGCTCTGGGCCAGGAGGGAAAGAGAAACAGGACCAGGCTGCTGTGAATCCAGTTTTACGGTCTCTGGTATTTCACCTCCTGGCTCAGAATACAGTACAGCCAAGACTTGAGTTGACAGCAGGGTTTAGAGCAGGTAGGAGTGTGACTTCTCCTTTAGTGTGAGAAGCCTGGTTGTAAAACTGTGTGCATGCAGTGTGAATGCCAGTGTCTGAGAAAACCAGAAGTCTTGGATCCACTGGGCATTATAGGCCTTTGTGTGTGGACTGACCTGGGAGCTGGAAACCAAACTCTAGCCCCTGTGTTCATCTTTTAAAATGCTCTCTCAATCAATGTTAGTTGGTAAGCCGTCCTGGCATTGTTACAATTGTTTGAAAGCCGGTCACATGGCCATATCTGTGTGTCAATGTATCTTAGTTATTGAGCCAAATTACAAAAATCAGACATGTACCAAGAATTCTAATTTCTCATTTTAGGTTTGTATTTTTTGAAAAAATAAGTTATAGAAATGCTACTATTCAAAAGTCATTTGTGGGTTTGGCACCAGCCGATGGCCTGACGTTGGTTTCACATTGCAGTCAGTCTTGTTTGCTTGCGCTTACCAAGACAGCATGCACCAGATACAGTACAGACAGGAGATGCCTGAGGCATCTCTCAGGTTTCTTAGGAGGAACTTGAGAGTGAATGGAGATCTCTGGTCAGGACCAGCATCTGCTCTGAGTACTGTGGATGAAGGCAAGATGCACACTCTCTCATCACTTGTGTCTATGTTGGCCTGGGATGCAGCCCAGTCCAGTTCCTTCACGTGTTGTCTGTAATTACTTCTGTGTTATGAGCAATTACAGCAGAGGCTCTAGGTAGTCATGTCAGCCCTTGGTAGAAAAGCTGGACGCCAATCCTTGTATAGGAGGAAGAGACAAGGTTGGTTTTGGTGTAGTTGGTAAGCTAAGTTGGTCCTTACCCTGGTGAAGTGAAGCTGATCATGTCACTGTGGCAATGCACCACCATTTATTTAAGAAGTTAACTGTTGATTCAGGCATTTCAATTGTTCTGGGTTTTGAAATTATAACTTTTGTAGTGAATAGTGTCTTATAGCCCATATCCAACATGCTTGGGACAGGAAATGTTTCAAAAACCACTCCCTGCCCCTTGATGTTAGAGTAACCACATACCTTGGATTTGGAAGAACTGGTTTCCCTTAAAGATAGTGATGGTACCACATTTGCTGGCTGGTGAAAGGCGATGCAGCCATGCAGGCTGGAGATAGCCAGACAGCAAATTCCAGTTGAAGGCAGAGCTGGCTTTAGCTGGATGTTAGTCTCAGTGGCCTGACATGAAGGAAGCCATTTTCTGAACAAAATTCCGTAAGCACTTCCTCTCACTAAGCCTGGAGGAGCTGAAGGCAGGAGACACAGCTGGCCAGGCAGACATGGGAGGCATGGGGGTGGTACTCCAGGGACAGGACACCATCCTGGCCGATCTCTAAGTGTCCTCTCGCTTTTTATCTGTCTTTTGTTTGTTTGGTTTCTGACAGTGCAGCTCAACGTGGACACGGTGTGCACGCCCTGCCTCCTGGGCTTCTTCTCAGATGTCTCTTCGTCCACAGACACATGCAAACCATGGACCAAGTAAGTGCCTGTGCAGAAGCCCAAGGACCAAGTGTTGTGTTTTATAAAAAGGAACCAGGATATGTTTAGTAGGATGAGGTATGGTGAGATGGGAGGGGAGCCTTGGCGGGTCCATGCTGAGGCATCCCTTCCCCCTCAGGCACCAGCCATATGGAGGATCTAGTATAGAATAGAGTTTATTTGTGGGCCTGGGAAAGGGTGTTGAGAAGGGAGTGGTGGGGGAGGGAGGGAGAGAGGGAGGGATGGAGGGTGAAAGGGAAGGAAGAAGGGAGGGAGGGAAGGAGGGAAGAAGGGAAGGAGGGAGGGAAGGAGGGAGAAGAGGCAAGGAGAGGTGTCCAGGAACACATGGAGGGGGAACAAGGGAGAAAAAGGTGGGATCAGGTAGAGAAGAGAGTCAGAATGGGCAGAGAGAGCAAGGAGGGGCCAAACAGCCCTTTTTAACAGCAAGCCAGGCCTACCTGGCTGTTGCCAGGTAACTGTTGGGTAGAGCCTAGAAGGACTATTAACACCAGTCAGTCTCAGCAGCTCTGGGGTGGAAGGCTGGTTCGGTGTGTTAGCTTCTTATTGACTTGGTTCAGTGGGTAGCTTCTGTCCACGCCACAGTAGAGACTGAGCCTGGCTTTGTTGGACCCAGCATGTGTCAGAACTTTGTGTCACTTCTTACATCTATCTATCTATCTATCTATCTATCTATCTATCTATCTATCTATCTATCATCTATCCAATCTATCTATCTATATCTCCATATCCTTCAGTTCTGAATTCTTTTTCCTTTACCTAACCTTATTTAATTGAAAATTACTTATTGTTTATTTGTGGGGGGGGGGGGTGAGGGAGGGTAATGGCTCCAAGTGTGCTAGGCACAGCTTCTCTGGCTGAGTTATGACCCCAGCTTATATTGCCACTCACTACCCCCACTGGCTTAGTCTTCTGGTCTGTAGAAGTCTGTGTACACTGAAAACACCTTGGTTCTCTCGCATAGTTTTAACACGCCTTACACGCTGAATGACAGAGGTTCCTCTGGGCCTTTATTTTATCCTGTCTATGAACATCTGGATACTTCATATTCATCAATATTTTAACTTCAGGCTTATTTATTTATTTATTTATTTATTATTTTTGTTGCTGGGGCTGAACCCAGGGTCTTGCACATATTACCAGCTTACCTGATTTTCTTTCTACGCTGAGTTGGGAGTCTCTGTGACTTCTTAGAGATGCTCTGTATCTCACTGTGGAACTGCACCAGCATTGACTTCCTAAGCTCCTCTTGACAGGCATGTGAGCAGTTCTGGGTTTTCCGCAGGGATAATTTTTGTAGTGATGTGTAGGATACAGACTGAGCATTTCTTACCCACACACTTGTCAGGTTCCGGCATTCATTTTGATGTGCACTGAGAAATTTCGGGTGGGGGTGTTTGGGTGGGGGTATAGATGGCAGGTCTCAACCCAGTGGTTTTGTGTCCCATGGTTCATACTCACAGCCTAAATTACTTTTACAAGTGAAATCAAGTTCCATGGTGTTAGATTTCCTAATTGTGATTTCATGTCAGTGTTCCAAGAGTTTCACATGCTGACTATTGGACTTGGGGTTAGGGACTAAAGTATAGTGTGTATATATGTATGGTACCTACCACTAGTTACGTGGAACAGACTCCCAGGCTCTTCCTTGCATCCCATTGTTTAATACTAGTGATAAGTGTAAGGAGTCTTCAGTTCCAAATCTATTCTTTATGTTTTAAAAACTCACATTACCCACCCCACAAGCTGCTGCTGTTGCCTCTGCTTCTCCTCTTTCCATCGTTCACTGCTTTCAGACAGGGGCTTGTTATGTTATGCTAGGATACAGGTGTCCACACCACACTTGGCTCAGGAGGTTCTTGTTAAAGGCTGATTCCCAATGCATTTTATTCAAGTTTCATGTTGAGAAGACTGTATTTCTTGAAGTGTACTCATCAAAACTCTCAGTGTTTGGAATCCTTCTTGCCGAAATTCTCAGTAGTTCTTAGAGTATCTAAGAACCTCTGAGGGCTTCTGCTCCAGTGGCAAGGATGGGAGAGTCAAACATCTGGAAAGATATGGCTTCCCTTCCTGAAGGAGCTGGGACTCTAGCTCAGTGTGACATTTCCTTTGTTTGGTTTTTAAATTAAAAGTGTCTGACCACAGCCATTGCCTGCTTTTTTCTCACAGCTGCACCTTCCTTGGAAAGATAGAAGCACACCAAGGGACGACGGAATCAGATGTGGTCTGCAGCTCTTCCCTGACACTGAGAAGACCACCCAAGGGTACGAGCCCCAGAGCCTGTGGGGTGGTACATGGACAGGCAGTCTCTCTAGAATAACACACTGTATCTGTGGTGGTCTCTTTAAAATGACACACTGTATCTGCGGTGGTCTCTTGAAAATGACACACTGTATTTGCGGTGGTCTCTCTAGAATGATACACTGTATCTGTGGTGGCCTCTCTAGAATGACAGGCTCTATCTCCAGGGACTTATTTGTGCTTTTCTGCTCCTTCTGTCTGTTATCATCTTGGTATTATTTTCATTTTTTCATCAGTATTTTATTTTATTGTTTAAAAGGTTTATTTTTTTATTTTATGTGTATGGGTATGTTGAGTGCATCTGAGTTTGTGCACTGCCTATGTGCATTGCTCAAGGAGGCCAGAAAGTGGTATAGGATCCTCTGGCACTGGAGTTGCAGACAGTTGTGAGCTGCCATGTGGGTGCTGGGAATCAAATGCAGATCCTTTGGAAGAGTAGCCAGTGCTTTTAACTGCTGAGGTATCTCTCCAGCTTCCCTTATCATTCATTCATTCTTTCTCTTTTCTTTCTTTCTTTCTTTCCCTCATCCCTCTCTTCCTCCTCTCTTCTTCTTCCTTCTCCTCCTCTTCTTTCTCCCTTTTCTTTTTGTTTTGTCTGCTGTAGATTTGACGCAGTGCCTTTCACATGCTGGGTTACTTGATTATATCTCTAGCTCTATCTCTATATAGTTACACTGAGTTGAGGTAAGCTATAAACATATATATATATGTTTATTTTATACATAATATATTTATTATATGTAAATATATAAACTTATAAGTATATATTTATATATTATATATAAACATATATATTTATATATTATATATAAACATATATATTATATATATATATATTATATATATATATATATAATATATATATATATATTAGACTGAGCTAGAGGTAACCTATAAATATAAATGTCGATACCAATGCCCAGGCATGGTAGAGAATGATAGTCATAGTGAGGGTGTCTATGTGGAGATTTGGATCAAGCCAAAGAGAGTGACTTGTTCTACTCTGGCTTCTGTGAGCGTTTGTAGATTAAGCTAATCTAAATATTGTTTTGAAAGTTTCTGGCTAACAGGCTTCTGTCTGGTTGCTTTAGGTGAGTGGGTCAGTGTAGGGGGATGGGCTGCATCTTGGAAGAGAGCAGGCTGGGAAAGACCTTTCTAATGTGGCAAAAGAACCAGGCCACAGAACAATAATAACAGGCTGTGAACAAGGAAATCAGGGTGTTAAATGTCAAACTCAGAGGACCATGCCAGGTGAATGGCGCTGAACTTATTCTAAGGTAGAGATAGGACCATGGGCCTGGGCTTGCCTTGCCTGGAGGGGAGGCCCCTGAGCAGGGTGGGCTAAACTGTGGAGTTCGTCCTCTAACATCTGAGAGCTCTCTGCAGTTAGGGTGGGAGCCCTCCACTCTTGTTTGCCTACACACCCACAGCCGTGATTCTTGGGTTGGATTTATGGGACTTTATCTTTTAATTTGATAAAATGGATAATCTTTAATACCATGTTTTCCTCCAACACAGAAGCCCAGGCTTACTTGCCCAGTCTCATCATTCTGCTCCTCTTCATCTCGGTGGTTGTAGTGGCTGCCATTGTCTTCGGTGTTTACTACAGGAAGGGAGGGAAAGCACTGACAGGTACTGTGTCCACGGCGGTGTCTGAAAAGTGGCCATGAAGAGGATGGTGCTTTTCCAGGGGAGCATCTTAGGACACGAGTAGATTGTCCCTGACTGTCATAAGATCTGCTTTTTAAATTTGTGTTTATGGGGCTGGAGTGACATCTCAGTGGTTAAGAGCATTGGCTGCTGTTTCAGAGGACCCTAGTTAAAGTATGAGTATATGTGCATAAGTGAATATAAATGAGTATAAGTGAATATAAATTTTATTTATTGTGTGTATTTGTGATGTATGTGTCGGCATATGAGCCACAATGCATCTGTGGGGGTCAGAGGACAATTCTGTGGAGTCCGTTTTCTCCTTCCACCTTTAAATGAGTTTGGGAGGTCAAATTCAGGTTAGGCAAGTCAAGTATGTTTGCACGTTTGTGTCTGATTCTTTGTTTTCTGGTAGCTACAATAGCGAGCAGAACTGAAGGACAACATTGTATCTATGAGTAGACAATACCTGGCCTTTCTGAAATTGTTCATGTGTCACTGCTGGGAGCCTACTTTGTGTCTCTGTGCCAGTTCTAAACACAAGGGCTGTAGTCGATTCTATAATACATCCCCTTGGAAATGTACCCATTTGAAACACAGGCACATGCTCAGATAAATGGATGGGTAGGGTAAGTTTTGATTGGGATACTATTTTGAAGTATGAATCTAAAATTACAATAGAGGATTTTATATTTTTAGAATTTAGAGGCTTATGTATAATAGAGAAACCAATGTTACTCCATTTTTTGGGGGATGTCTACAAAAGATTTGATGGTGTTTTTAAACATCACATCTTGTTTGACTTTTATATGGGATTGCTAAAAGACATGGTTTTTAATAAAGCTCTGCCAGGGTTTTTAACAATAATTTAATTTTTTCACTTATTGTGTGTTCATGATGTGTTTGGGCACACATCTGTAAGTCAAAGGGCGATTTTGTGGAGTTGGTTCCCTCTTTTCAGCTTTAGGTAGGTTTGGGGATGCAAATCCAGGTTCAACAAGTGAAGCACACATTGTTAAGCCAGACACTTTCAATCCTGGTATTGAGATCCTGTCTTTAAATCCCAAAGTCCAAGGGTTGGGGCTATAGCCCAGTGGTAAAGAGCTTGCCTAGCATAAGGAAGACCCTGGGTTTGATCCTTGTGACTGGGTGATGGGGGTGAGGAGAAAAAAAATCGATGGGGAGGAGAGTGGGAGTGTGTGTGTACGCACTCCTGTATGTGGGCAAGAGTCAGGGGAGTAGGAGCAGACAGGGAAGGGGAAAAGGAAGAAGGTTTGAGTCAATGGAAGCCACTTGGCTTTAATAATCCAGAAGATCAAACAATGAACCAGTGGATGAAGCCTGAAGGAAAAGTCAAGTCCACACTTGTCCAATGTGAGCTAACAGGAATCATTCCCAGGCTGTTCTGGGAAGTGGTGCTTCCCTGTAATCCTAGCACATGAAGCTGGGGAAATTGGAAGGGCATACCTTGAACAATCTGGCTAGCTAGATTATTCTGTACTAGTTAGTGAACCTTGGGTTTAAGTGAAACAGCTCCTGTCTTCAATCGTAACAGTGAAGAAAGCATTGGATTTTCCTACAGGATGGGATAAAACTTCATCTTCACCTAATGTGCCAGAAGCACCTTCTTTGTCCTCCTGCCTTGATTTTCTTGCTTCCCATACACACAGTAAAATTGTGACGGGAACAAGAATGCCCGTAGTTTACCAGCATTGTGACAGACCCAGGTGTATTATTGGTATCTGGTATATTACTAGCGAGTATGCTAGTTTGGTTTCATTGCTATGATAATGACCATGATAATGACTATGATAATGACTATGACCAAAAATAATTTAGAAGGGAAAGGCATTTGTTTGTTTGTGTTTATCTTTCCATAATACACTTTATAGTTCAGAAGTCAGGGCAGGAACTCAAGGCAGGAACCTAGAGGCAGAAATAGAAGCAGAGACCATGGAGGAGTGCTGCTTACTGGCTTGTTTCCCATGATTCACTCGGCTATCTTTTTTTTTAATCTTTTAAAATTTATTTTATGTGAATGGGTATTTGGTCTGCATGTAAGTCTGTGCACTACAAGTGTGCGTGCTACTCTTAAAAGCCAGAAGAAGGCATCACATGTCACAGATGGTTGACAGCCTACATTTAGGAGCTGGGAATTGACCCCAGGTTGTCTGGAAGAGCCACCAGTGTGCTCTTAACCATGGAGCCATCTCTCCCACACCTCAACTACCTTTTTTTATACAGCCCATGACCTCCTGCCCAGGGATGGCATTGCTCACAGTAGGCAGGGCACTCCCTCCCACATCAGTCAGCAACCGAGAAAATGCTCTACAGACAGTCCACGGGCCAATCTGATGGGGACAATTCCTCTACTTGAGGGTCCCCCTTCCTCGGTGTCTAGGTTTATGTCAAGTTGACAAAAACTAACTTTGACAGCCTTTTTCTCTGTAGAGATCAGCAAGTTCTGTTTTTTTGTTAAGAAGTAAGATGCCTTCAGAGTGCTTAAATCAGTTGACTTTTTAATTGATTGGTTGATTCTCAACCCTATGCTGGAGTTTGAACCCAGGTCTTTGCTTTGTTAAGCAAGGATTCTATCACTGAGCCATGTACTACTTCCCATTGCATCCCTGGCCAGTCCTCCCATGCTGAAGTTGGAATCGGAGCTTTGTGCCCTGAGCTTAACCCCCTCCCCAACACATTGTAACGAAATACTCAGGGATGCTTGTACCGTGCTGTAACACTCGCAGTGGGTATGTTTATATAATGAGAGAAAGCCAAACACACAGAGACAGAGAATGACACAACGGTGAGCAGGGGCGGGAGGAAGGAAATGAGGAGACGTAGATGAAAGTGTGCAGTAGCAGGTCTATAGATTAACATGCTCGGGGAAGAATATTGTACTGCATGAGAACTTTTGCTGATTTAATTGATTTTAGTTCTTCTTGCCATGTGAGCATCACCTTTTGACACGATAGGTAACTTAATCCCTTTTATCTTGGTAATCACTTTGTCCCCGAATTTATCCGATAGCATCATGCTGTACAAGTTAGATATATTAAAATATATATTAAAAATGAGTAGAAAATTATAACATGAAGCTCTCATCTTTTTTTTTTTCAGCTAATTTGTGGAATTGGGTCAATGATGCTTGCAGTAGTCTAAGTGGAAATAAGGTAACCGTGGTTAATGCCTCCTTTAAGTACTGCCACAGGCTCTAGAGCTGTAACTAGTCAACTATAGAGTACACTGCTTACCAGGCAGTTAAACCTCCAGTCCAGAACTGATCCCTGCTGAGTAAGGCACAGCCTAATGTCTTCCTTGTGCCCCATTCCCACCCCTCTGCTGAGAATTGAATGGTCTTTACTTGTGCTGGGAAAACATGCTACCCCTGAGCCATACAGTAGTCTTCATTCCAATTCTGTGATCTCTGTGTGTGTGTTTTTAGAACCGACCCTGATCACCTAATAAAGATTCCTAGGAGGAACCACTTATGACTTTTCTTTACTCTGTAGTTACTTAATAAATCTTCTACTCTGACACAATCTTTTAAAAATTATCAAAAATATTGAGACTATTGCAATGAAAGTCCTGGCTCGATGCACACGTTTGCTGGTAGCTTACACCTTGTCACACCCATTCACTCTTGGCTTTTTCTGCATGTGAACAAAGTGACCCTGAAATCACCACAGAGTGAGTGGACATGGTGCAGTCCTCTGTTCTTAAATATCTACAGCACATTAAGAATACACAGTCTTTGTCTAACAATAAATTTACCAAAACGAAAAACTAAACAAACCAATAAAACACAACCCACCCATGGCTGGAGAGATGACTCTGGAGGCCAGACTGCTCTTCCGGAGGACCTGGGCTTAGCTCTCAGCACTCAGCTTAGGCCGCTCACAACCACAGGAGGTCACAGCCTGTAACTTCAGCTGAAGGGGATGCCTTCTCCTAGCCTCCTAGGGCAACACAAACAGACAGGCAGACAGACAGACACACACACACAGACACACACACACACACACACACACGCCCATTAAAAATAAAAATAAGTCTTTAAAAAGAAAAAAAGGAATGCCCATGTTCACTTATTTCCTCCTTTAAAAGAAGTAAATAAATAAATGAATACATGCATTTGTTCATGGTGGCACTGGCTATGTAGGTCAGCTGAGAGAGTGTCTGCCCAGCAGACACAAAAACCTGAGTTCAATCCCCTCATTGAATAAACTGGGCATGGTGGTGTTGGCTTATAATCCAAGCATCTGGGCGATAGAGGCAGGAGGATAAGACGTCCAGAGTCGTCCTTTACTCCATAATAAGGCCAGCCTTGGGTAATAAAACCCTGTCTCAAAACTCCAAAGTAAAACAACAAAAACCTAATAGTAACAATTATTTTCCACTTCACATTTGATATTAAAATGCCAATTATTCTCATTTGTCCCTTGCATCTGTTTTCTTACATATAAAATGTATCTGCTGCAGACATTAGACTGACTTCCATAACTCAGCTCCAGTACCACAGATCTGCTCTCATCTTCTGCTTTTCCTGCTTGACTCTTCCTTCCCAGCCTCATGCCTGCCTCCCTTCCCTCTCAGTAAGCTTGCTCGTTTGCTGAGTTATACAATGTGCAGAACTAAGTCAGAGAACAACTGCCTGAAGCTCAGTACTTGGTTACATGGTGCTGTTGCTTCGTTACAGACTGAAGTCGTGGGCAGGCATTGCTTGGGGTGGCTCTGCACTTGGTGTGCAGACACTATTCCTTGCAGTAAAGATCCAGTCATTTCTGGTTGTGCCCCTTTCTAGACTTCTCCCATATACTGTGATCTTTTTGGGGGGTGGTGGGGGTTCGAGACAGGGTTTCTCTGTATAGCCTTGGCTGTCCTGGAACTCACACTGTATACCAGGCTGGCCTCGAACTCAGAAATCCGCCTGCCTCTGCCTCCCAAGTGCCGGGATTAAAGGCGCCACCACTGCCCTGCTCCATATACTGTAATTTTACACAGCATAAATACAGCCATAAAAAATGGGGCACTTGCACTTGCCAGGGTGGGAACAGTTCCTATTTCCAGCAGTTGTTAAATAAACATGTTGCACTAATTCTGGATATTAAGGCCTTTGCCTTCTGAATTCACACCCCCCAGGAATCCTCAGGGGACCGTTGTGTTGGTTCCCACTCGGCAACCTCCAGTCAGCAAGAAGTGTGTGAAGGTATCTTACTAATGACTCGGGAGGAGAAGACGGTCCCAGGAGACTGCGCTGGAGTCTGTGGGCCTGTGTGTGTGGCAGGTGGGCCCTGGTCCGAAGGCAGAGATGCCAGGACGTTCATGTTGGTCAGTGAGGTTGAAATGCAGGGGGACCTCTCAAAGAAGGTTCCCACAGAGGATGAGTACATGGACCGGCCCTCCCAGACTCCGAATGGTTCACTGTTCCTAATCCAGCCTGGAAGCAAATCTACACCCCTGTTCCAGGAGCCCCTGGAAGTCGGGGAAAACGACAGTCTAAGCCAGTGTTTCACGGGGACTGAAAGCATGGTGGATTCTGAAGGCTGCGACTTCACTGAGCCGCTGAGCAGGACTGATTGTATGCCTGTGTCCCCTGAAAAGCACCTGACAAAAGAAATAGAGGGTGACAGTTGCCTACCCTGGGTGGCCAGCTCCAACTCAACAGATGGCCACACAGGCAGTGGGAACACTCCTGGGGAGGACCATGAACCCCTTCCAGGGTCCCTGAAATGTGGACCATTGCCCCAGTGTGCCTACAGCATGGGCCTTCCCAGTGAAGCAGCAGCCAGCCTGGCAGAGGCAGGAGTGCGGCCCCAGGACAGGGCTGATGCAAAGCTCCCGAGCTCAGAGAGGGGAGCCTCCGGGTCTGGGAACTCCCCCAGTGACCAGCCACCTGCCTCTGGTAAGTAACTTTCTTGGGTTCCCACATTTGAGCAGAAAAACCTGTCTGAAAGAGTTCAGAGGCATGTTTCACAGGAGAGACACTCAACCCAACTCCTTTTTTCTGCTTAGTCTTTATAAACAGGGTCTCTTGTAGCCCAGGCTGGCCCCAAGCTCCCTAAGTATGAGTAGGATGGCTTTGAACTCCTCCTTCTGACTGCATCTTTCCAGTACTGGTGGCTTACAGGTGTAGGACTTCACACCTGGTTTAACTGGGCTTCGTGCGTGTCAGTCAAGAATTCTACCACCTGAGCAGGTTTCCAGCATTTTGCTGTGTGCTTTACAGGGGCTTGGGGTTCTCTGAGCACTGCACTGTGGGCTGTGCCGACTGATATAATGACGTCACTCTATGGAGGCTGCTATGACTCTCAGCCATGCCTCTGCCTTCAGGCTTCTTGTGGTCGGAGTTGCTGGTGGTCCTCCAACCACAGAACCAAAACCCGAAAGGCAAAGTCAACAGTTATTTTAGGAATGGCTGAATCATGGTGTTCCCTCATATTTGGGGGTCTGGTGGGTAAAAGAACTTTGGGCTTTTAAATCTCAGGACAAACAAAACTGTTTAATTGTTCTTTAATTATTTATTGGAGTAGCAAGTTAATGGTGGAGTAAAAATATCTGCTGTTACTTTCTAAGAAAAGCCCCTTTTATAACCACCACACTTAGTATGTTTACAAAACCGAGGTGATAATTTACAATTCAGCATCGTTATAGAGATTTATTGCTACAATATTGCTTGAACACAAACAGTCCATCAATGATAATATTATGACTTTTTTTTTTTCTGCCTGAGAGTAGAACACCATCTGTTAAAAGATTGTGTAGTTACAGAGGACTTCACAACTGTGAGAGCGTCCTTTGACTCTGGGTATTATTAACCTGGTCAGAGGCAGGTGGTTTATTGAGAATCTTTTGGAAGCTATAAGCATTCTCCAGAAGAAGAAAAAATAATGAAAAGATGGATGGATATGAACCACTTCAAAGGCTTCTCATAATCCTTAAGCTCTCAGAAAGGAAGTAAGGAAGGGAGGGAAGGAGGGAGGGAGGGAGGAAAGAAGCCCCTTGTGGGGTGCCCTTCTCAAGAGGTGCCTTTCTCTCCTGGTTCTTGGATGGGACTGCACGTGGTGCCAGCAGTTGTGTTTTATAACATGGAGGTGACCAGATTGAAGCCTGAAGCACACGTGCTGGTTTTGCCACGAGGTAATACTGGTTCCTGCTTGACTGGTAGAACAGTGTGCTTTCCTGTCTCCCAGGCAGTGTAGTCCACTGTAAACACACAAACACATTCCGTGTATTGAGAACTTAGAACTCAGAAAAAAGTTTGTATGGGGGGCAGGGGGAGAATCAGAGAACTAAAAGCCAAACCTTGCCCTCCTGTCAGCGAAGCAGCCTTGCACATGTGTTGCTTATGTTACTCCTTGAGCACTGAGCAGGTAGGCACAGAGGAAAGGAAAAGATTATGTGTCATCAACGGACAGTGTTAATCTGCCAAAAGTTGGCACTGCCTCTTCAGTGTCTGATACTTAGCCATGCAGAACATGATCGGAGAGCCAGGCAGCTCATCACCGGCTAGCAAGCCAACCAGATTAATTCTTGCCTGAGGAGAGGCAGCAGCCAGACTGATTTCTGAGGCCATTCCATTCTCTCCATAATTATTTCCACATGAACAGTACTTATAGTCAAAATAATGCATTCCTAGCTCTTTCAAACAATGCCATAATCCGTACTCTAAAATGTGTGTGAGGGGAGAGAGGGACCTGACCCCATTCCACATGGCCCTGTGCTCTCAGGACTTAAAGGAGGAAGCCTCTTTTCCTGGGATTTTAGATTCTGTGCCAGGGTATTATTTTGTTTACTTGTGTGCATGCGTGTGCACATATACCATGCTCTTGTGTAGAAGTCGGTTTTTGACAATCTGTTCTCTGCTTCCACCGTGTGAGGCAGGGAGATCCAGCCTCTAGCTGCCAGGCTTGGCCGCAGTGCCTTTACCTGGCGAGCCTTCACTGAAGCGTATGCTACCAGCTTTTTACAGAACACAAATAGCTGTTCAGGTTGCACAATCTGAAAAAAGTCCTTGAGAGTGTTAAATCTATTCTAGAGAAATTCTAAGTCTTAACAAACCAAGAATTATCACCTTAGACCAATTATGGGGAAAGCATACTTTGGGCTGTGTCTTAAACAACTGGGACTTAATTCTTAAGTGATGCTTAATTCTGAGCTCACGGTGATTACCTTGGTTACAAGCCCTCTGTCATAATTACTATTCCATTGCTGTGAGGAGATGCTATGACCAAGGCAATTTATAAAAGAAAGCAGTTAATTGGGAGTTTCCTTACAGTTTCAGAGTTCCCACAATCATGGTGGGAATCATAGCAATGGAGCTGTAGCTGAGAGCTTACATCCTGACCTATAGGAGGAGGTGTGTGTGTGTGTGAGAGAGAGAGAGAGAGAGACAGGGGGAGGGAGGGAGAGAGAGAGAGAGAGAGAGAGAGAGAGAGAGAGAGAGAGAAAGAGAGAAAGAGAGAGAGAAAGGGAGAGAAGAAGGGGGAAGGGGAGAGGGAGAGGGAAGGGGAGGGGGAGACAGAGAGGGAGAGAGGGAGGGGAAGGGGAGGGGGATGGGGAGACAGAGAGGGAGAGAGGGAGGGGTAAAAGGAGGGGGAGGGGGAGACAGAGAGGGAGAGAGGGAGAGGGAAGGGGTGGCAGAGGGGGAGAGGGAGAGGGAGCTTACTGGTCCTGGCCTGGCATGTGCTTTTGTCACCTCAGAGATTACCCCTAGTGACATACTTCTTCTAAAAAGACCACACCTTCTCCAACAAGGCCTCATCTCTTAGTTCTTCATAAATGGTCCACCAAGCATTCAATTATATGAGCCTATGGGGCCATTATTATTCAAACCACAACACTGCAATCTCTGGCCCCAGAAGATCTGTAGTCATACCATGATAAAAATGTATTAAGGCTAACTTCCAAGTCCCTGTAGTCTTTCTGTCTCAAACCTGTTTAAAAGCCCAAATCTCTTCTGAGACTCAAGGAGGACTCTGATTGTAATCCCTTGTAAAAGCAAAACCAAAATCAAGTCACATACTTCCAACACACTGCGGCACAGAATACATGTTACCAAAGGGAGGGAGGGGGCACAGTGAGGAACGCTGGACCAAAGCAAGACGGAATCCCAGCAGGCAACCTCCAAATCCCGTTGCTCCATCCATGTCTGATGTCCAAGAGCTTCATAGCTCTGTGGTTCTCCCTCTCCTTCCAGCTTTGTGGACTGCAATACTTCCCTTTCTCAGGCTGGTTCAACACGCTGCATATAGTTCTCCTTGGCTGTCCCATGGGTCTGGCATCTCCAGCATCTTCGGGTCTCCAGTGAAATCAGGCTCCCCTTCGAGCTTCACACCATGTCGTCTCTGGTACATGCAGACACTCTCATGCCACAGGGCTTGGCTGTTTTTAAGCACCAAGGAAGGTCCTCAAGCCCTTTACATCTGCAGTCTTGAATCCAGAACTCGGTGGCTGGCTGAGACTGCCAAGTTCCGGTCGGGTACCTGTCTGGACTGGAAACTGGCCCTCTCCTTAAATTGCATTTGCACTGAATTCCCTTTGTAGAACAGACGACTCCAACATTACATTTCCTGGTGCTCCTTCTCTCCTCACACTGTGTGAGATTTTTTTTTCTTTCTTTCTTTCTTTCTTTCTTTCTTTCTTTCTTTCTTTCTTTCTTTCTTTCTTTCTTTCTTTTGTTTTGTTTTGCCCTGCTTGCTCTTTTTCATTATAGATCTGCATAAGAGTGACGATGTCAATAACCACATGACATAATCAACACTAGGCTGTCTTGAAATCTCCACTGCTAGTGACATTAGCCCGAAAGTCTTCTCTTTTGCCTCCAGCAGGGTTTTTTAGGCCAAGTGCATAAAGCAGCCACACTCCTAGTCACAGCCTTATAAGACTCCTCTGTACCCAGCCACTAATATTGTTATCCTTTGAGACACCTTGAAGCTGGGCCTGAGCTTTCAGGTTCCTACTAGGATGGCCCACTAGATGCCGCCTACAGTATTCAGTCACCTTTCTAATCCAAAGCTCCAAAGTCATCCTAGTCCATCAAATAGCATAGTCAGGCCTTCACAGTAACACCTCAGTCCCTGGTACCAGCTTTGGTCTTAGCCATTGTTTGATTGCTGTGGAGAGATAACATGACCAAGGTGTCTTATATAAGGGAGATTTAATCGGGGCTTGCTTACAATTTTAGAGGGTTAGTCCATGATCATCATGGTGGGAAGCGTGGTGGCGGGCAGGCATGGCACTGGAGCAGACGCTGAGAGTAAACCCCGGCAAGCAGGAGGCAGGAAGGGAACAAAAGGGAGACTGGGCATGGTGTGGGCTTTTGAAACCTCAAGCTCACTCCCAGTGACACTCCTCCTCCAACAAAGATAGTGTGCTAGCTGGGGACCAAGCATTCAAACATACGGCCCTGTGGAGGCCGTCTCATCCAGACCCTCTTACAGGGAATTAGGAGAATTTCTGCTGCTCCCAGAGCACTGGAGGAGGAAGACACCTGCCTAACTCTCTCATCTCCAGCCCCATCCCCGAGCCTACCCACTTTAGGAAGGTTAGGGAAAAGGTTTTCCTGTCCACATGTTCCTCCCTTCCCATCTGTTCACCAGCAAGAACAGCTTGCCCACCTGCCCACTGCCAGAATACGTGCCAGTACCAACTGTGTCCAAGAAGCGGACAAGTAGGTAAAATTGGCATTTTTATAATTTACTTATCAGAAATACTTGGCATTTATTAGTATTAGAAATCAACACATTATTTCAAAAACTATGAAAAAGTCAGTTTGGGTAGACAGCTCATTGGTTAAAACACTTTAGCACAGGCAGAAAGACCAGAGTTCAGAACTCCAGAACCCACATAAATGCCAGCTTCGTGTGTGCCCACACATCACAGACATTAACACCCACCCCACATATATGTGCACACACCATATACATTAACACCCACATATTTGTGCCCACATACATTGTACACATATATACCCACCCATACCCACACCCATGTATGTGCACCAACACACATGCAAAGACATGCATATACACATATATACTATACACACATATGACGGTGAAAAGAATTTTAAAATTTTGTTTTACATGCATATACATACACATACATATACATTATCAGTGCTAATCTCCTTTCTGAGCCAGTTGCCCTAGTTTTGGAAGGGATTCTCCACAAGACTGTCTAAATAATTCTTAGCATGATTCAGAATGGAACTATTTTATACATTACTTCCTTCCCCTGTATCACATGCTTAATTTTTTTCCCAAATGCCTGAAACGGAGCTTGCGTTGCCATAGAAAGGAAAGCTTCACGGGAAGCATATGGGTGAAACAGAAAATGTTCGAGTGCATTTGTGTGATTTTAGCTCTAGTTATGGAGAAATCTCCATGACAATTTGGTAGTTTCTTCTCTGGCATTCTTCTTGTGGTTTAATATTCATATTGTATGCATCTTAAACAACATAACATGCTTTTGAGAAGGAAAGAGTGCATTGCCTTGCTTAAGAATGTAAGTCCTGGCAGAAAGTGTCTTCTCAGAACCAAGCTTCCTCTTCCTGTCTGAGAAAAACATTTTCTATCTGTAGAGATACAGAAGGAGCCTTCCATCTAAAGTGTGGATTTAGTAAAATGTAAACATATTTCTGATCATAACCAGGCAGGTAACTGGTTCACGATTTCCATTGTCTTAAATGCTATTTTTAACAGTCACGTTATCTGAAACTTAATCTGGCTAGTCACACCAAATATTAGTATTAAGTCAACTAACCCATTTTAAATGTAGTAAAAATGCCCAGGTCACTCTGGCGTTGAATCCTTCCACCATGATAGCAGTTCTGTCGCCTTCAGAGAGCAGGAAGATTGGCCCCACTGCCTAAAGCGTAGAGTCTCATGGGCGTACATGCATTGCTAGAGGCCAGGGAGACGGCTCTGTGGATAAAGTGCTTGCTGAGCAAGCATGAGGCCCTGACTTTGCCCCAGTACCCACTTAAAAAGCCACATTCGGCTGTAATCCTAATTCTGGGACATGGAGACAGTCCAGCCAGTCAGCCAGTGTCTCACAAAATAAGGCAGAGTGTGAAGGCACTTAACTTCTGGCCTTCTCATTTGTACCTATATATTCATACATACATACATACATATATACATACATACATACATACATACATACAGTGTATACACGGGGAAATTTTCATTACTAAGTACTTTGTATATTATATTTATTAGAGAAATCTTATGGAGTTAAGTTCCTCACCCAGGATCATGAAGCTAATAAACAATGTGACAATAATTCAAACATCTAATGGTGAGGCTTGTGCCTTAAAGCACCATGCCATCGCCTCTGAGGTCAGTGCCAGGAAATAGGAAAGACAGGCCTTACTTTGCTTGAATTCCTGGAGCTGGCATAAGTCCTCCAGATTTTCAAACAAACACAGCTTTAGGGGATGGAGAGGTCACTCAGTTGCTACGGTGGATGTGACAGCAGCCTGAGATCCGCAGCATCCGTGTAAAATCTGGTGCAGCAGCACGCATCTGTAGCCCCAGCAATGGCCAGCAGAGGAGAAACATGAGGACCCCTGGTGCCCAGTGCTCAGCCAGCCTAGACAAACTGGCAAGCTCCACACCCAGCTTGACAGCTCTGTTCAAACATAACGTGGAAAGTAAGGGATCAGATGCCTAGCATGAACCTCTGGCCTCTGTGCGCACACACACACACACACACACACACACACACACATACATATACACCTGCACACAATCACAGTGTAAAACATGTACGCAAGGCACTCATGCACACACAGACACACACACACACACCACACACTATCACAATGTAAACACATACATACAGAGCTCATGCACACACAGACACACACAGACACACACACACACACACACACACACACACACACACACACCAGTGAATGGCCATGCTTTCTAGAACCCATGTATATTCCCAGGGCTGTGAGTGTGACCTGAGCTCATGGTACTTTAGGACCTAACAGTTCTATTAGATTACAAGAAAGAATATGTTTGATAGACAAGAGGATTATTGCTATAAAAACCATTGGAAGACTTGGCACTAGCCGGAGAATGAGCTGCTAAAAATATCTTGCCATTGAAGTTGACGTAGATGAGAGGCTGTGCAAGAATTGGGGAACAGACTTTAGTGTCTGCACTCAGACCTTGGGGAACCACCTTTCATTCTCACTGCCTCAAAGCAACTAGACCAAGAATTCTACCAGAAACACTGAAGATATAACGAACACTGTGTGGCCCCGTTCTCAGATCTCCATCATCAGGAAGTGATTAGGGGAACTGTAGCCTGGGGTCTGTGCTTTAAGAGCTTTGGGGCTGGAGACAAGCTAGACTGGAAGAGTGACTGCCTGGCATACACCTAGCCTCAGGTTGAATGACCATAGGCCAGGCATGGTGGTGCATGCCCGTGGCCACAGCAAGCCTGTAACCCTACACACAGGAGGGAAAGGCAGGAGGACATTCAAGGTCATTTCCAGCAGTGTAAGGATTTTAGAGCTAGCCTAGGGAAAGACCTAGGATAAGAGAGGGGTCATCAAAGGACAATGTCTACAGTTCACTGTCTCTTTGAGTATCCAGTTCATTGATAGAGAAAATCATATTTGCAAACACTGCAGTAATATTGAAATATGGCCATCTTGTAAGACATTATCTCCTAAGGCAGCAACGCCAAATCTGTGGAGACAAAATCAAAGCTGCCGTCTCACCACGCAGCTCCTCGGGGCCACTGATGGAATCTGCAGAGCCAAGTGAAGAACAAACATGCAATGCGCCTGCTGTGAAAGTTAATAGGAACCTGGGGTGATGGTGACAGTCAAACCTCTGTGCCTGTGGCCCTGGCAGGTGTGCAGGTGTTCCATCCACGAGAGCCATTCTGCCTCTCACATACTGCCACGTCCGTGGTTGGTTTGTTTGTTTGGTTTTGTTGTTGTTGTTGTTTTGTTTTGGGGAGGGGTGGTTTTTTGTTTTGTTTTTTGTTTTTTAAGATTAGTCTGTATGAACTGATTCTTTCCCACAAATGCTAGCCTGGTAAGCTTGATCATAGATTGTTTTTATCATACATCATTCCTTTACATTTTTATTTGTGTGTGTGTGATATGTATGTGGTGTGTGGTGGGTACACACATGCCACAGTGCAAAGGAGGAGGTCAGGGGACAATTTTCAAAGTTGGTACTCTCCTGTTGTGGGACTTAAGTCAGCTCAGGCTTATTCAAAGAGTGCTTTTACTCAGAGTCATTACTCTGGCTCGTAAAACATACCTTTGATTAAAAAAATATTGACAAATAAAGTTGATAGTTTCATTCTCTTTCTAGGTAACTTTACTCACTTTTGAAGGCTTTTGTAAGTCATGCCTTCCAAGAATGACATTCATTACTGTTATGAGTCAAAGGACAGTAGATTGTCTATGCCCTGCAAGCTCAAAGACCTGAGTTCCACACTGAAAACAAAGACTGGAAACAAGAACGCACGCTAGCATTTTTAGTATACTAGGATGAATATGATAAGGGGAAATGGCTTGGAATGAAATGCTCAAGATTTTATGCAAAATCTTTGTGTGCAAGATGACACAAAACAGCTCAGGGCTTCTACTGGGCTCAGAATAATTGAGACTCTGACCAGGGAAAAGAGGCAGTGGGCTCGTCATGATGATACGTTGGAAGATGAAAATATAAATGGTGACTCGATCCCATGTACCATGACACCACCAGATGAACCTAAGTAGGATGGGAAGAAGAGATGAGACCATATCCAGAGTCGCGGACCAGTCCTGCACTAGCGAGAAAAGCCCTCTAGGCTTGAATATAGTGAAGAACAAAAGTCGATGACGTCATAATAAAACAGGAGAATGGCTGTGTAGGGTTATTAGGGTCCTGCCTCCTCCACCACGGTGCAGGAGGCACTTGGGGAGGTGGAACAAGGGAGTTTTACCTGCTTACCCCATGCTGTCACAGGGTGGGTGTTGGGCTGTAGGGAAGCCCCAGGACACCCCTCCAGGGGTGGGAAAGTGCAGTATGAGGTGCAGGACAGCTGGAGCTGGCTCAGGGGTCCCTGGGCCTGTGAAGACTGGCTGGCTGTTTCTCAGAATCTCAGACATGTAAGGCGACGACTGGATGTCGTGGAAGAGCTGAGAACGGAGTGGGCCACCCCCCACCTCCCATCTAGCCTGGGGGAGGGGGCTCCAGCTTGTTCTATGTGGGGAAGTCCTTGCTTAATAGCAGCGGCAGGTTTGGGCTTGGCTTGGTGGCAGCTGTGACTGGGATCACAGAGAAGCCTTCTACAGGAGATTAGATGGCAGCTCTATAGGCAAACGCCTTCTCCGTGGCTCCCCGCTGCAGATCCTGGTGAAAAGGGGCAGTCCATAGTTTTAAAGCATCTATTGTCATAGTGGAAAATGGATGTGTAAAACAATACCCCCTTCTCAGGGTGGCCTGAGGTTAAAGACCTTTTGCAGGGAGGAGTGTCTGGGAAGGAAAGCTTATTGGCTAAGCCTCCAGGCCTTTAAGTACCTCATTAAAATAAAGATCTGTCTTGAACCTACATGATCACAGGTCATGTCCTCTACCTGTGGAGGGGATTGGGGCGTTGCCCTAAAGTGACTGATGGCCACAAATCTATGGGGGGTGTGTGGCTAGTGACAGGGTCCTGGTGCCTACCATCCCTTCAGGGTCACCAGGGCTTTTAGCCTTACTTCAACCAGGAACCAGGCTGCCTTTCACGGTCCCACGTGACTGTACAGAGAAAAACCGAATTCCAAGCCACTCGTGGTTACTGATTTTATTAAATCCATAGAGCATGTGTTTAGTTAGAATATAACATGGGGGGAGAGTAGAGATGGGAGCTAGGCTTCCTGGTTTTTTATTTTATGGGAGAATAAATGCCTGAGGCTCCATACAATGGCCTATGGGAGAACAGCAGGAACCACAGACCTTTGGATTTGTTGCTCACATGTAAAATCTTTATCTTCCCATAATGCTTTTCACTGTGCCCCCACGATGGCTTCTCAGGGGGCACCCCACTATCAGGCAGAAAGTTTCCCTCAAAGAAATTCCCTGAGTGCCTACAGCACATTAGTCACTGTCTTTAAAAGCCCTTCCAATTTTGAGGACACTTCACTCAGAGTGGGTAGTGCAAGCTTCATCTTATTTGTACAAATGACCGTTGAGCTGGTCACAAGAGAAGACAGGCATGGCCGGTGAGCACAGGAGACCAGGAAGGGACCGTTTTGATGTCTTTGTTTCTGTTCTGATGCTGAGTGTTGGGGGTTGAGGCAGTTACTTTCCACTTGAGAAGTTTGTGGTACAAGGATCTTTAAATGAAAAAAATCAAACAAAGGAGAGGGAGCGTGTTCCCTACCGCCTGTTAAACGCCCTGCTTGCCAGAAGTTTTATTAATCAAAGATTGGCTACTTCCGTTTATCCACCGATGACTGATAGAACTAGGGTTCCAAAGGAAAGAATGGGTTTTCCATTTCTTCTCCCCTTCCTCTTCTTCTAGAGAAGTAAATTGAAATATATTAATATCTGTTGAAGTCTTGAGTGTTGAACTTAGCTCCGTGATCACCCTGCAGGGCTGAGACATCAGGAATCCTTCAGAAGGTGACAGGAAGGCTCTGCCCAGTGAGCTGAGGTCTGCTAGGCATTCACAGTGGACTGCTGACGGCCTCCTCTCTCCCTTCTTTTCTTCTTTTCTTCCTCTCTCGTCTGTCTTCCATCTCCTCTTTTCCCCCACAGCCACTCTATCCCCACGCCCTAAAGCTTTCTTCCCCCTCTTCCCTCCTGCTTCTCTCCAACTAAATGTTGTCTGGGGTCCAGCATCCAGGTGGGTTCTCCTGCCAGTATCCTGGAGTTGTGTATGGTCCCCATGAGGTCTGAAAAGATGAAACATGAGAAAGTCCTTCATAAGCTTGAATCCTTTCCCATCTCTTCATCTCCTCCCTCTCCCTCCCCTGCTGCTTCAGTGCTCCCACTAAGATGACCAGAGCTTTCCAAGGGGAACATTTGCTGTGGCTAACTGTAGTCCCTAATGCAGTTTCTCTGTGTTCTGTCCCCTGCAGGGAACGTGACGGGAAACAGTAACTCCACGTTCATCTCCAGCGGGCAGGTGATGAACTTCAAGGGTGACATCATCGTGGTGTATGTCAGCCAGACCTCGCAGGAGGGCTCAGGGCCCGCAGAGCCGGAGCCGGAGCCCATGGGCCGCCCGGTGCAAGAGGAGACCCTGGCACGAAGAGACTCCTTTGCGGGCACCGCGCCGCGCTTCCCCGACGCCTGCACCACTGGGGCTGGGCTGCAGGAGCAGGAGGCATCTCGGCCGAAGGACGGGGCATCACGGCCGGTGCAGGAGCAGGGGGTCTGAACAATGTACAGAGTGACCGCACCTTCTCTGCCTGCCCTGGGCGCAGGGCACCAGTGGCTTTCCAAAACCGTGTCGTGGCTAGCCACTGCGCACCTCCTCACAAGTGCAGGCTGCTGGCACGGTGGTGGGTGGAGCCCAGCTCTCACTTCCTCCAGTGCCCCTCCCCTCTGCCTCCTCCCACCTGGCATCATTCAGTTTGGCCTTTTTTGCAACGTTGGTGTCCTGCATTATTGAGATCTATATCACCCACCCTCATATTTATTATTCACTTGCTTCTGTAGTGTTTTCTGATACTTTCCTTTCTCTCAGAGAGAGAGAGAGAGAGAGAGAGAGAGAGAGAGAGAGAGAGAGAATCTCCTGACAATTCTGAAGGTGCTGTCCCCTTTACATTATTTTGCACTCCTCCCATCTGGTGACAGCTTTTGCCAGTGTCCTCTAAGCACTTTCAGAAAAAGGCCAGATGTATAGAGCAGGGGAGCGAAGTGCAAGACATGAGTAGAGGGATTTTATTTTCTGAAAACAGTCTGTGTCTCAGTTTTTCTTCAGAGTGAGAGGGACACAGGGTCACAGCCACCAAGGTTTTTAGTTTACGTAGATCCTTGAGAGCTAAGTTCAGGTGGCCTTGACCCTTACCTGCTTTTGGTTTTTCCACAGTGGCAGGTACTTGGCCACTAAATCTCAAAAAATCATACCTTTTGTGGTTTGGGCATTCTTATTTTCTAAACAGTTAGATGTCTGGAAAAGATAGAAGTGAATAGAACACACGGCCCAAGGGAAAAAATGAAGGTGCCAGGGAAATCCAAGGTGAATGAATACAGTGGACGTGTTAATTTGCTGTTTCTCTTCCTCCATTAGGATGTTGGAAATGCACTTAGGCAGTGGGCCCTCTTGTCTTCCAAAGTATTTGTGCATGAGTAAGTTAGTCTTATGAACGTAAAAACATTCCTCCGTGTGTGTGTGTGTGTGTGTGTGTGTGTGTGTGTGTGTGTGTGTGTTGTTCCCACGTTTAAATGACAAACCAGGAGATCTAAAGAAATGGCTCACAGTTAAGAATAAGAGTTTGAGTTCAATACCCAGCCCTCCACTGTGCAATCCACAACTGCATGTGACTCCACCTCCATGGGATCCCATGTCCTCTTGTGGCCTCTGCAGGTGAGACACGCACTCGCGTGTGCACATGCGCGCGCACACACACACACACACACTAAATTACAAACCAAATCTCCATAAGGTAAATGTAAGAAAATCAACTGTCCTATAGGTGGTTTTCTTTTGGCTGGGTCCTTATGCAAGAAAGCAGTTTAAAATTGAAAGAGGCCACTGGTGTGGTTTATCATGAGCACTGGTACTTGGATAATGGAGAAAAAGCTAACCACTTAAGTGAACTACAAGCAGTTTTGTAATTGTTGGTGTCCAGGAGTCAAACACTTACTGTACATTCATTTTCCCATATGAAGTCAATAACAACAATTAAACACCATTTCCTTACCCAGTGATATCAAAAGGATGCTTCGGCGAACGTTAAAGAACTTTGAACTCCTAAAATCAAAAGTGCTAAGGGCGTTAGGGATGTACTTTCAAGGAGAAGAAAAAAGGTAATAAGGTTCCTCACACCGACCCCTACTGATGGTATATTGATTCAAAGTCAATGAAACCATAGGAAATACACAACAAAGCAGATATGTGTATGTGTGTAGTCAAAATGTTTATGACAAATATAAAAAATACAAAGAAGAGAATAATAAAAATTACTCCAATGTCATGGTAAAGAGATTATTAAACCTTTATTTGCCCATAAAATACTATTTTTAAATGTTGTGTTGAAACAAAGCTTATTACAAAAATTGTGATCTAACCAGACACGATGGCACATTCCTTTATTCCCAACACTAAGGGGGCAGAAGCAAGCAGATATCTTTGTGTTCAAGGCCAACTTGCTCTACATCTCAAATTACAGGACAGCCAGGGCTACATATAGAAACCCTGTCTCAAAACAAAACAAAAGAAAATTGTGACCCAAACTATTTCTGATCCTTATAGTGTTTTATTGTATCTTATCAAACATTGGTTTTATTGTATCTTATTGGCAATGTATCTTCTATTGCTATCATAAGGTGAGGTAATTATTTAAAATATTTTTAGGCAAGGGCTGACAAGATGGTTCAGTAGTTTAGAACACAAACTGCTTACAGAGGTCCAGGGTTCAGTTCCCAGCACCTCTGTCAGTTTACAGCCACCTGTTGCTCCAGCCCCTCGGAGAGCCAATGCCCATGGCTTCTGAAGGCACCTGCACTCATATACACACAAACTGGTGTGTATATAATTGAAAATAAAATAATAAGCCTTTAAAAGGAAAAAAATTTAAAGTCTGGCCATGAAGCAGGAAAGTTGACAGGGAAGTGAAGTACAGTGTTTTCTGCCTGCACGCAACCCAGATAGTAAATTAGAGAAATTCTCTTGAGTGTAGGTAGAATAATTTGAATGTGACATGTGGAACCTTCAGGTGGCAGAGAAAAAAATACTGCTGTGTAGCAAAGCACTGCAAATTCACTGGCTTAAAATAACCCCTTATTTAGCTCGGATTCTGTGTGTTGGCTCAACGAAGGTGATGGTCAGGCCTGTGTCCAGCTGAGCTGGCTTGCTCACTGGCATCCAGGAAGCTTGTCAGCTAACCAGCTCTCCGGGTTGCTCTAAGGGAGCTCTCCCACCTGCTCCTGCCATGCCCAACCTTCCAGCATCCAAGCTGGGCTGGATCCCCCTGAGGTTCAGAGTCAGTTCTTGGCTTAGGTTCTGACTTGCAGGTGGATTCTGCCACATTCACTAACCACAGGAAGTCACAAGGCCAGGCCAGATTCACAGGACTTGGAGCCCAGCCCTACTCCTAGTATGGTAAAAGTTTCTGAGTGACATGGGGTGTGTACCAGGAGGAAGAAGGGGAAAGAATGCAAAAGACTGGAGCCACCTTTGCTTTCTACCATGGGGCATGATGAGAAAAAAATGTTGAAGAGAAAAGTGTGGGGGTGGGATTTGAAAAAATGCACATTTTCAATTCCTGGTAATCAAGAACCTTCTCGTGATCCTTTGATGTCCAGGGCCATAGATTGATTCCTTCAACGGTGAGATGCAGAATTTGTATTTAGACATCAAAATCCCTAAGTAAATAAAAAGGATTTGGGAACCAGGTCTATAGTAGTCCTGCTCCACACCGCTGGCACAGAAAACAAACAAACAAACAACAACAAAAACAAAAAATAAAGTAAGTCTGGCTATTCTAAAAACGAAACAACTGGCCAGGTCCTTCAGGCTGAGCAACCTGTTACCTCCGTGGATAAATGACCTGGAACTCACATTCCCCTTGAATCTGGCTAATCATCTTTACATGTGGCATGTATGTGTAAGCATGTGGGGGTGCATACACATGTGAATACAACATGAGTGTGGTACCCAGAGGTGATCCTTGGATGTGTCAGGATGTCATCCACTTTGTTTCTTGAGGCGGGGTCTCTCACTGACCTGGCACTGGCTGATTCAGCTAGGCTGGCTTAGTGAGCCAGCAAGCCCCAGAGAGCCCCTCTATAGGCCACACTCCCCTTCTCACGTGTCCTACAGATAGAACTCAGGTTATCATGCTTGGGTGCAAGTGCTTTGCCAACTGAGCTAGCTCCCCAGTTCTAAACCAGCTCTGTGTCATGTGCTAGGCAAAAGGGAAGAACCTGAGCAGAGCTCTGTCTCCAGTGGAGACTGTGGTGTGGAAAGTTTTGCTCTTTGGTAGCCTGATGGCATGTGATTTCCCACCCCATTTTCCGTTGACTGTGAGGAGCTGTGGGGAGCACTGAACATGAGTCGTATAACTTGCTCTGCGACTGGGGAGAAAGCACTGCTTTGTACAGGATGCTTTTAGTGTTTGGTCCCCGAGTGGCCAGAGAAAGGAGATGCAGAGAGCTGGGCCTAGGGAGGAGAAAACGCTTGCTTCAGGTGCCAAAGGAGGCGCTGGGAAGGTGTTATCTGTCGACTTCCTGGGACCTAAGGCAGTGCTGATGAACAGGCTACTTCCCACCACTAGAGCCCTTCCAGAAAAGAGGGGGGACTTGAAAATGGGCAGAGGGAGTGGCCAGAAGCAGGCCCAGCAAGAGTCTAGCTGGCGTCTGCGAAGGTGAGCCCAGAAATCACTGGAATCCTTGGCATCAGAAATATGGCAGCCCTGCCAAGAAACTGCCTTTCTACATCCCTCAGGTAACGGCGTCACCTACCTCTGTATCTATTGGCACCTGTCATCATGGCTTCTCATGGCTTTTCTGGACGTGACTGTCTCTCTCTGCTTCCTTACCTAACAGTTATCTGGGGTCCTTCTAGGCCAACAGTATACTTTCAAGTCCCTTTAGTAAAATTAATATACAGAAATACCTTCCAAATTAAAAACATGGGAAAAAAAAAAAACCTTTAACAAAATTATCAATAACATGAAAGAATGTAAAATTACCAGTCTTGTAACTTGTAACCTCATTCTGGCCAAAGAACTGGCAACATGACCCCCTTTGTCTTCAGCGGAACAGGCCAGCAGCTCCAATCAGGCCTCACTGAAGGCTCACCTCCTGCAGCTGCTTGTCAGCTGCTGTGTCAGTGGAGAAGGCAGGCCAGTAGGTGTGAGGAGAACCTGGGATGAGGTGCTGCCACACTCCACCCAAGTTCTCAGCACTTTCTCTCTGTGTCCCCTCCTAGACTCAGAAGCCATCTCATATATCATACTGTCTTCCTGAGTCAGACCACAGACCTGGGTTGAGCTCTGCCATCCACCACAGACACCTATCTACTCCTGAAACTGGGACAGAGGGATACATCTTTCCACAGTTGACAGAGCTGTGACATCTGACCAATGCTGACATGCCCCCTGCTGATGACACACACATTGTTAACTTTACATCATCTTGTACTGAGAGCCAACAGTTAAGATGGACCCTGATTGGTCTTTTAAAGGTTCGTTTATTTATTTTATGTATGTGAGTACACTGTTGTTCTCTCCATGCACATCCAAAGAGTGCATCGGATCCCATTACAGATGGTTGTGAGCCACCGTGCGGTTGCTGGGACTTGAACTCAGAACTTCTGGAAGAGCAGTCAGTGCTCGTAACTGCTGAGCAATTCTAACCAATGCATAGTATCTAAGCATGCTCCAACTTGCAGTCTAGGACTTAGTGTATTTTCATGTGCTTGCCCCACCATCTTTGTCCCCAAATTGGATAGTTTTTATGCCCATTTTAAATTGTGCTGACTTGTTTCTTACTGGCTTTGTCTGTGCACATGAATCTTGCCAACAGAACTATCTCTCCAGACCTCCTTAATGACTTATGAAAGCCCTTTATGTTGCAGGAGATATTTAAAATGGCGGCATTCAATCTGGCTTTTCTCAATCAGCCACCATGTTCCCGACTAGCCTAGGCCTGCATCAAGGAGTGGAGGTGACATCACTGCTGCTCAGCTCAGGCAGTGTGCTCAGGCGGCCAGAGACGCTGGCCCTGCCACCCACAAGATGCCTCTGTCAATCTTCCACACTGTCTCCACAAGGCTGGGCAGTGCCCAGACCATCCCACCATCCACGCGGGCCCAGTAAGAAAATGAGACTCTAATGCTTAAATATTAACCAAAGGCTTTATATGTTTGGTAATGCTCAATAACAATATGTCCATACAATTAGAGGCATTTCCCAATTACCTAACCTAAATATAAGTTGTTACCCAGGACAGCTCTCCAAACCTGTGTGGCTCTTCATTCTCCTACATCTCTGCTCTCCCTAGCTCGCCTTGCTCTCCTCTTCCTTTTTCTTTTCCTCTCCTTACTCCTCCCACCTTAGCTCCTCCTACATATCACCTTTCCTGTTAAAATAAAAATTTAAAAAAAACCCTTTCTCTCAAAATACAATTAGAGCACAACTATACCAATTTGTATCAGTAAGGTACAAGATAGACATAATACCCAGTCTATCAATTTTGTCAACTAAACAGAACCTCTCCTAACTAAAAGAGGTCTGAACCTGGCTTTTTTCCTGGACTTAGAATGAATGTCAGCTGAAAACTATCCTCTCAAATCTGTTCTCTCAACATAAATCGCCTGGGTTGGCTATGAGACTGTAAATCTTCAACCCCGTCAGAAATCCAGAATGACTGAACTAACTGAAATTATGGGAAGCACAAAGCATAGCTTCTAAAACTTAGCCAATTTATAGAGATAGCTGAACACCTGGACAGTCCCTATACTTCAAAACATTGGAGCATCCGATCTTCAGCCTTCTGGCCCAGGATCATCTGACACACCTAGTAGTGCAGAATTATTAAGGGCTGATTACTCTGTCTTGGCAGATATAATCAGTCGACTATTCTGCAAGTGTGTCCTTTTCTAGACAGTAATTTGTCTATAGATGAAAAGAGGCAATTCTTGCCTAGTGGCTGTCTCCCCACAGCTGGAGTAACTAACTCCAAAGATGCTCAATTTCTTCTTAGAATCCAAGACAGGAAGCTGTCAGGAGCAGAGAGGTCTCTAATCAAAATGAACATTAATACAGAAAAGTTTGTAACATCAATTCTGTGGACTTCTGACATTTTTGAAAACCAACTATCTATGTAAGGCAATCTGGACTGTTGTCTATTAACTCTTCTCAGCTATTTCTAATTAAAATATAGAAAACACCCTAACAATAAACTCAGAGCCATGAATTTGCTTTAACACACAGGCTAACCATCACAGATCAGTTAAAAAAAATTTTAAAAAGGACTGAATCTAAGCCTTGTACCCACCAATTTTGACTTAATAGGAGAAAATATACCAATGAAACCCTTGAATTTGAGATCAAAATAAATTTTGTACCATTTAAGAATATAACTTTAACTTAATAATAATTATATAGATTTCTACCAAATAGGTTACGGCTATGTAATCAATTCTAACTATTCCTCCTGTTCCAATAAAACCATTACTTTTCCCTAGAAGGACAGCCTAATATTAACCACCTCAGCCTCCAAGCCCAGGGAATAAGGGTGCCGACTCTTCATTAACTTCTTCAAGCTGAATTTGGGCATTGAGATATTAGAAGAGGGGTCACAGGGAGGGTAAATTGATAAGCCTCTGATGTCTGTGTCTTCGCTGCATCCAGCTGAAATTCCAGGACATCAGAAGTTTGAGCAGGTCTGCTCAGCTTGCTTGATAAGTAGATACACCAAGGCTGTGTATTCTGCAATATACAATTCTCAAAACAAATTTTAGTATCAAGATAATTTTTTGTTTGAATTCTGGAATCTAGTCTTCTGGCAGCCTGCCTCTGTCATGTTTAATCCATATAATTCTGGGAGGTAGAAATATCTTAATTGGCTCTTCTGAAAACACACAGACAAAACCTTTTTCCCAAAACAGAATATCCTTGGGCCAGTAACCAGAAAAACTTTTATCTTGACCTCTTTCCCAGAGGAAAAATATAACCACAAAACTGAAAATCACACCCATCTTGAAAATAAACTCAATTTAATAACTAAAATACTGTGTGTGCATGTTCTTAGGCCTTTCCTATTTTGCCAAGCAGGAAATGAACCCAGAATTCCCATGGGGCCCACGTTGGACAGAACCCGAGTCTCCTGTGAGGCAATATAACTTTATATCATCTGAATACATTTGATTTACACTATCTTACTGTTCAGCCCTCCTTAGAACAGTTTTTTATTTATACCATCTATCTGTTTGGCTCTGTACTCCAGAGCAGCTTCCACTTGTGCACTGTGCTCTTAACTCTAGAGCCAGTGACAACTTTCCCTAAGTTCCAAACCATGGGTGATAATCCCCACATGATTCAGACAAATCTGTTTATAAATCTTTCCTAAAAGCAAATAATCCCTATATTTTAACTTTATACTTAAATCAGTAACTGCTCCACAATGGAGGCTTATCCACTTGGCTCTCTTGGCTCAGAGCAGCCTTTATTTATACACTGTACTCTCTACCTGGTTTCAGTGACAATTATTCTTATCTAATTCCCGAACCACGGGTGAAATTTCCCACATGAATTGGACAAATCTGTTTATAAATTCTTTCTTAAAAGCAAATAATCCCCATTTATAAGTTCACGGTTAAGTCAGTAACTGCTCTGAAGCTTTGGAGGCTTACTTATTTGGCTCTGACTGCAGTAGCCCTTAGTTTCTCTCAGCAGAGGACCTGCCTGCCAGCCGTTTCTTTGTTTAATTCTTCCGCTCTAGAGTCACATGACTCCTATCAGAGTCAATCACTCACTCATTTTCTTTTTTTAAGAAAATAAAAATACAACTTTTACTCTCAGGTGAATAGACTTCAATTTCTAGTGAATTTGTTTCTGAAGTTGGTGCGCCACTTGTTGCGTGAGATATTTAAAACGGCGGCATTCAACCTGGCTTTTCTTTTTTTAAAAAAACAAAATATTAATCAAAGGCTTTATATGTTTGGTAATGCTCAATAACAATATGCCCATACAATTAGAGATGTTTCCCAATTAGCTAACCTTAAGT
Organism: Arvicanthis niloticus; assembly: GCF_011762505.2. NCBI lineage: Eukaryota > Metazoa > Chordata > Mammalia > Rodentia > Muridae > Arvicanthis > Arvicanthis niloticus. The sequence goes on along the minus strand of NC_047667.1, from coordinate 74,262,118 downwards.
TGTTACCCAGGACCGCTCTCATATCTGCATGGCTCTTCATTCCTCCTACATCTCTGCTCTTCTTAGCTCACCTGGCTCCTCCCCTCCCTTTTTCTCTTCCTCTCCTTACTCCTCCCACCTTAGCTTCTTTTACACTTTATATTTACTGAATACAAAAATACACAGGTTTGTAAAAACTTGTCTATTTTTTATTAAAAAAATAATTTATATATTTTGATCATATTTTCCTTCCCCCAATTTCTCTCAGATCCTACCCAGCCAAAATCAAAACAAATAAGCAAAAGGCAATAAGACCAAAAACAACAATGCCCAAACAAAGCAAAATGACACAGAAGCCCACAGAAATATCACTGAGCTTGACTTGTGTTGGGTAACTGTCCCTGGGCATGAACCTGTGCTGGAGTGTGTTTGATATACCCAGTGAGACTCCATCAGAAAAAAAAAAAAAAAAAACCCTGACTTTCCCTTTGCCAGTGGGTATCGAATTCAAACAGCTTGGTTAGGGGTGGGACCCCATATCTATCCTCCTCCCCAGTGCTGGGATCCTGGTGTGGCTTCAACCTGTGCAGGCTGTGTGCATGCATCCTCAGCCATGATGATTTCATGTGTGCCCCAGTCTTGTTGTGTCTAGAAGATGCTGTTTCCTTGGAGTTGTACATCAACTTTGTCCCTTACAATCTTCCTAGCTCTACACAGTTCTCTGAGCCCTGAGGGGAGGAATTTGAGGAAAATATCACATTTAGGACAAAGCACTTCAAAGCCTCTCACTCCTCGTACACTGTCTGTTTTGGGTCTCTACATTAATTCCCAGTTCCTGTAAAAGCCTTCTCTGGTGTGAGTTCAGTGATCTGTGTGTATAGCAGTATGTCATCAGGGGTCCTTTCGTAGCTAATAGTATTAAATATTATAATATTTAATATAAAATATATAACATGAATTATATTAATATAAAAATAGCAAATAATAGTAAATGGTTTTCTTCTACATGGCTGACCTATCCGGTCTCATGTCTCAGCCACTTTAGCAGTGTTAGGTATGGGTCCCGTCGTATGAAATCAGTCTGTAAAAGTGGTTGGTGACTTCCATAAAATTTTGCCACTATTGCACCAGTATTATCTTGCAGGTGGATCCGTGTTGTAGATTACAGGGCTAGTAGCTGATTGATATTGATGACTGGCTTTCTTCTCTGGTAACCTGCAGAGTATCTTTCAGGAGCATCAGTGCTGGTTGGTAGGGGTGAAGCTTCTAGTTAGACAACATCTCAACTTCTCTGTGTTCAATGAGACAGGTAAATGTTGTCTTCAGGAATAGGGCCTCACCATCAGGTTTTAGAAAACAACCAATAAGCCTTGGGAACGGCCTGCGAGGTTTGGGGGTTGTCTATGGACCCCTTCGGCCAAAGACTCAACAAGCTGTAACTCACTCATGGCCCTGGAGGTTTCATGCTATGGCATGAAATGTTCGGTTGCAGAATTGTCTCTCCTATTACTTGGTGAATCCATTTAGGTTCTTTTCATGCACGTTCCATCCTCCTCTCCCATTCCCCTCCATATTTAATCTTTCTATCTTAGTTTCCTCTTCATAATAATATATTCCATTTCCCCTTGGGAGATCCTCACTTTCTCTGCAGGTCTCTTAGTAGGTACCTAATCTGCAATTATTGGATGTATCACACATATTAATTAATAGTTTAAAAGCTAACATCCACATGTAAGAGAAAACATACAGTTGTCTCTTGGGGTCTGGGTTACCACAGATAACCCATCCTTTTACCTCTGAATTTTATTTATCTTAACAGCTAAATAATATCTCATCTTGTAAATAGACCACGTTTTCATAATCCGTTCATCTGGTCTGTTGTTAATGAACACCTAGACTGTTTCCAATTTCTAGCTACTATGAATACAGCAGCAATGAGTATGGATGAGCGAGCGTGTGTCTCTTACTAGGATGTGGAGTCCTGTAGAGTCCTTTGGGCATGTGCCTAAGAGTGGTAGAACTGGATGAGGTACATCTGTCACCAGCTCCCTACAGTCCCATCACTCTGCCTTCTACGATGGGTGAATAAATTTGCAGTTCCAGAAACAATGAGTAAATGTTCCTCTTTTCCAACGTTCTCAACAACATAATCTGTCCTTTGTTTTATTGATCTTAGATGTTCTTGATTGGGGTAAAATGAAATCTCAAAGTAATTTTATTTTGCATTTCCCTGATGTCTAAGGATGTTAAACATTTCTTTTAAGTGCTTCTCAGACATTTGTATTTCATCATTTGAGACCTCTGTTTAGCTCTGTACTCTGGTTTTTAACTGGATTATTTGTTTTCTAGATATTCAGTTTGTTGTTGTTGTTATTGTTGTTGTTGTTGTTGTTGTTGTTGTTGTTGTTGTTGTTGTTGTTGTTCTTCTTCTTCTTCTTCTTCTTCTTCTTCTTCTTCTTCTTCTTCTTCTTCTCCTCCTCCTCCTCCTCCTCCTCCTCCTCCTCCTCCTCCTCCTCCTCCTTCTTCTTCTCCCTCTCCTCTTCTTCCTCTTCCTCCTTCTTCTTCATATACATTTTGGGTACTAATCCTCTATTAGATGTGTCATCGGTGTAGATTTTTTTTCCCATTCTGTAGCCTGCTGTTTTGTCCAAATGATGGTGTCCTTTGCTGTTCAGAAGCCTTTAAAACTTCTTGAAATCTCAGGAATTAGTTGTTGGTCTTACTTTCTATGCTATCAGTGTTCTTGTCAGAAAATCCTTTCCTGTGCCAGTGAGTTCAAGCCTATCCCCCACTTTCTCTTTGATCATATGCAGGGTATTTGGTCTTTTGTTGAGATCCATGATCCATTTGGAGTTGAGTTTCGTACAAGATGATAGATATGGATTTATTTTTGTTCTTCTACATTCAGCCAAGTGTGACCAGCACCATTTGTTGAAGATGCTGTCTTTTTCTCAGTTTGTGTTTATGGCTTCTTTGTCAAAGATAAGGTGTTCGTACGGGTGCGGATTTATGTCTGAGTCTTTAATTTGATTAAATTGATCAAAGTGTCCATTATGCCAATAACATTCTGCTTTTATCTGTATAGCTCTTGAAATCTGGAATGGTGATGCTTCCAGAAGTTTTATTATTATTATTATTATTATTATTATTATTATTATTATTATTATTCAAGATTGTTTCAGCTATACTTAGTTTTTGTGTGTGTGTTTAAAAATGAAGCTAAAGACTGTCCTTTCAGTTTCTGTGAAGAATTCTGTGGAATTTTGGTGAGAATTTTATTGAATCTATAGATCGCTTTTGATAGAACAGCTAGTTTCACACTATTGATCATCCTGATCCATGTGCATGGGAGACATTTCTATCTTCTGATTTCTTCTTCAATTCTTGAATGTTTTAAATGGCTTAAAGATTTTATTATGCAAGTCTTCTAGAGTTATCCTAAATTTTATTTTATTTTTTACTTTTTAAAAGGCTATTGTGAAAGATTGTGTTCTCCTGTTTATAATTAGTATACAGGAAGGCTACTAGTTTTTGTGTTTTAATTTTCTATATTGCTACTTTGCTCAAAATGTTTATCAACTGTAGAAGTTTCCTGGTTGAGTCTTTAGGGTCTTTATCCACCACGTTCCCTTACCACCATCATAATGTGCCTTGCTTCAGGCTCAAATCAAGGAAGCCAACCAACTGCAGTCTAAAACCTCTGAAACTATTAGTCAAAAGCATTCTTAGTGAGCTTGCTTATTCCAGGAATTTTGTCACAGTAACAGAAGCTGACAACCTCAGTGACTGGCTAATATCCCCCAGCATGTGGCCTCACACTGAGTTTTTACACACTGACCACAAGTCTGCTCAAAGCCACAGTTGCTGGAAGCAAAGAATCGAGAACTGGGATGGCCAGGTAAGCTGATGAAAAAACAAACAAACAACCACAAATCTAAGGAGGTCTGATGCAGGTGAGGCCAAGACTGTAAAGAAGCTGACACAGGGCAGACTGAAACAAGATTATTGGGGGAGTCTTTAAGAAAACCAAACCATGAGCTGACAAAACTGAGGGAGCCCTCTCCCAACCCCCACCCCACCGCCCTGCTCCTATCTGAGTTCCCTTGTGCATCCCAGAAGGAGCAAGAGTTTGGTCATTCTAGAGTAGTGTTCACGAAACCAGTTTTATACCAGAGGATCTCTGAAAGGCCCAAGAAGGAAAACAAGAATCTGAGATGCTTTAGTGGGGACGTGAAATGCGCTAGGCAGTTTTATGTCACCTTGACACTAAAGCCATTTGAGAGGAGGAAACCTCAATTAAGAAAGTGCCTCCCCCCCCAAAAAAAAATTGAGTTGTAGGCAAGCCTGCCTGTAAGGCATTTTCTTAATTAGGGGTTCATAGGGGAGGCCCCAGCTCTTTGTGGGCAGTGCCATACTGGGGCTGATGGTCCTGGGTGCCATAAGAAAGCAAACTAAGGAAGCCATGAGGAGCATGACAGTAAGCCACACCCCTCCATGGCCTCTACATCTGCTCCTGCCACCAGGTTCCTGTCCTGACTTCCTTCAACCATCAGTGATGTAGAAGTGTAAGCCAAAAACAGCCCCCTTGCCCAAGTTGCTTTGGTCATGATACTTCATCACAGCAACAGAAACTCCAACTAAAACAGGAAATGAGAGAAACTCAACAACCACAGCAAAAACAAGGGAGAAAACAAAAACAACCAGAACAAAACAATCTTGGACTACAGAGGACTCTCAATGACTGTTCCCAGAATTCATTTCTGTATGATACTGAGTTCCCGCTTTCCAGCACCCAGGTCCCTGTGGGTGCATGCGCAGTGTCTATTTGCAGTAGCTGAGGGGTACTGACCCATGATGCATGTTGCTTGCTATATGCTTCAGGGTCTTGTGGATTATGTAAGAGTTACCACGTGTGATGATCAGGCATAGGAGAACTCTTTAAAGCCAAGAAAACAAATACAAGCCTAGCGGTTGCCTGAGTGACTCATTGTATCCAAGCATACACAGCTGGAGAGGACAGTGGCACATATCTGTGGCATGGAGGACAGATGGAAGCCACCATTCTCTAAGAACTACAGTCAGCATGGATCTCTGTCACTCAGAGGCTCTTCTCATGCTCAGACAGGCGAAGTAGCTGCAGAGTGAATGGTCACTTGCAAAGCAGAGGAGGAACTGTCCCTTTTCTCTTCAGATGTGCCTTCCTCAAACCTGCTTATATCAAACATTTTAATTTTTATTTGTTTATTTATTTACTGTTTGTTTGTTTTGACAAGGTCTCACTATGTAGCCTTGGCAGGCCTGGTACTCTGCTATGTAGACCAGGCTGGCCCCAAACGCACTAAGATCTGCCTGTTTCTGCTTCCTGAGTGCTAGGATTAAAGACATATACCCCCACATCTGGCATTTAATTTCATTTTGATGAAAACTTACTTATCATGGCAATAATACCCATGAGGTCTCAAAATGACTCACTTTTTAAAAATCACTTTTACTGAGTCAGCATCATTTGCATATAATAAACTTTGCCTTTTTAATGCCTACACTTCTGTGTATTTTGAGTAATACATGGAGTCTACCGTCACCAAAGCAAGACAGGACATTCCATCAGGGCAGAATACTCCTTCCTGCCCCTTGGTAGTCAGTTGCCTCCTCCGTGTCCACATCTGGCAGTTGTGATCTGTTCTCTGTTCCTGTGGCTTCCTTTGCATGTTATAAAGATAAAGTGTGGCCACCTGGGTCTGACGCCTCTCACTTGATGCCGTCTGTGGTTTTGCACGGATCTGTTACGTGTTCCGTTTTGTTACCTAGTAGTGTTATTTGGAGTCTGGAGGTTTGGTCAGTGGATGGGGAAGGCAGGGATGCTCCTGTGGGTCACAGGGTGTCCAGCTCTTGCTGTGTCCTGACACAATGAAAGGAACCAGGTTGTTCCATTAGGCCGGCTTCATAAAGGCACTAATCCATTCATAATCCAATCATCTCGTGATGCAGTCATTTCCCCAATTTCTGATACTGTCACCCACCTGGGGGTGAGGTTCCAGCTGGAAATTTGGGGGAATGCCAACATGCAGCAAGGTTTACAAGAGTCATGAAGGAGGAGAGGTCTGATTGCTCCACATCTTAGCTAGCTAATTGAAAATTTTTATAAAGGACTGAGAACCGTTATCACGGTGGCTAATAATGGGTGGAGTTGGTTTTGCTTTGTTTCCTAGAAGTTCGCAAGCCTAGAAATGGGCTTCAGGGCAATCTAGAGAAATCAGTAAAAAGATAAAGTATTCTTTTGGGCAATTCAGTGAATTGTGTTATTAGTCTTCCGACCAATATCCTCGTCACCCTAGCAGTAGACGGGAGAGCAACTGGTCGCATGTATTTTTAAACGTTTAAATGAGCCTGCTTTCTCATTAACAGGAAGTGTTCCACTTCCTTAATGCTGCTTTGAAAAAATAAATGAAGATTCCCGTGCTCTGGGGAAAAACAAAGCCATAATTAGAACAATGGCAGCTCTGGGCTGGTCTCACCTCTCTTCTAGGAAATGACTTGTTTTTGTTTTAAGTTATCTGTCTCTATGATGGATTATCTGCTTTTAAAATGACATATGGCTAGTTCAACACAATGAGTTACCCCAAATCTCCCTCCAGCTCCCTCAAAGCCCAAACAAGCTGATTTTGTGTTTCAGTCCATATAGGCATATTACAAAGTTATTTTAAATAATTAACATTGGCTCGAATGTAACATAATTAGAAAATTATCTTGGTAACAAAAATAATTCTATAAACCCGTCTGAAGACTGTGAGGCATGGCCTATTTGGAGTATCATTCCACAGTTCTTCTTCATTAGCCTGGGAAATTGAAAATGAAACAAAAACATATTCAGCAACAGTGTGACAGTGAAAGATTCAGAGGAGGCCAGCTGCCCTGGGCAGGGCTCCTCTACTCTCCCTGACCTGCTGCCCAGCAGCAGTTCACAGGCTAAATGCTGCAAAAATCAGCACTTTACAAACGAAGCCTAGGGCTTTCTGTGAGGGTTTCAGCAAACTATCCAGAGCAGAACTGTGGGATGTATGAATTGCTGGGCTGAGCAAGGTCTCGGGCTCAGTCTCCCCAGTGTGGCTTCCAGATAGTCTCTTGATATGTTCAGAGGTTGAAGGGTTACACAGGAAGTAAGGACAGTTAGGAGCTGCTGCTGGTTCCTACAAGTTTAAGGCAGAAGAGGAAAGCTGCACAAAAGGCTAACCTATTCACAGTAGCCATGAGATTCCAGCAGAATGACCCATTTCCTCAGTGGCTGACACTGAAAACAACAAACTGAAAACAACAGGGGCTGGGCAGATGATCAACAGACAAAGCACCTATCACGCAAGCCTGACAACCTGAGTTCATGTCCCAAAAACCTATGTAAAAGCTAGCCAGATACAGCTGCACATGCCTGCAATCCCAGCACCCTGGGGCACAGAATGGGATAGAGAGACAGGACAATCATCCAGAGGTTCAAGGTCCAGCCAGCCTGGAGTACACACCTTCAAAAACCAGCTTAAAGGACAAGTGCTTGAGAGTGTTCTCTGATCTCTACACATGTGTGTGTCATGCATGCTCCCTGACACGAACACACACAAATCGTAAACACATATACACACAAAATAAATATTTTATAAAGAGGAATACCAGAATAGTGGACAGGATGGAACTGACATTATCTTAAGTAACCACTGTGTGCTGAGCTGCACAGGAGAGTCTGTTCCGTGGCTCCTCAAATGTAATCTCAGAGGATTACCAAGGAGCCTTGTCTCCCAGTTACTTGTAGCTGGGGAAACCAAGAGCCAGCCAGGCAAAGTGAGCACAGTTCCAGTCGAGGTGTCAGACTCCAAGTCCTTCCAAATCCACTTAACTCCAAAGTTTATTCTCTTCCCATCACTCTACAGTTGCCTCCCCAAAGAATAGAAATCAACCCCTAAAAAGCACCTCCCTCCCTACAGTTCCCAGGAAAACTCGAGATGCCCAATACATTTTCAGATTTAAAAGAAACGCTACATTTTTAGTATTTTTACATTACAAATATTATAGAATACAACAATTTCTCATTCACCTAAAATCTAGACTGAACTGGTCATCACGCTTTGACTTACTAAGCCTGTCCCTAGCCCTCTCTGATGCACCCCCATATTCTCAGTCCTCTCTTCCTTGTGTGGTCATTAACAATTAATTCTTGTCATGGTATTTTCTTGGGTGTGGCAACAAGGAAGCATTCTAAGGGAGGGGTTCACTTGAGCACAGGCAGGAAAACACCCAAGTATGTTCTTCCTTAAGGGTCACTAAACTGTAATGGAACTGTAAACACTGGGCTGGCCAGGTACATTTCCACATGTTGTGTGTATTTAGTTCAGAACTTTCCAGGGAGCTGGAGAGACTGCTCGGTGAGTCATGCGCTTGCTATGCAAGCATGGTGACCTAAGGTCTGACTCTAGCTCCCGTGCAAGCATTGCTGCAGGCTCCTATAATCCCAGCACTCGTAGAGGCAAAGACAGGCAGATCCCAGGGTTCTTACCCAGACAGTTGTGGCCAATAGAGCAAACTTGAGGTTCACTGAAGAGATTCTGTCTTGAAAACTAAGGTAGGAGGTGATTGTTTTCACGTGCACACATGTGCACATAGCAGAGAGAGAATAGAGCATACAAAGAAAGACAAATTACCAGTGTGTGTTTGATGGAGTCATCACCCATGAAATATTTGTTATGTGGAATAAATTAAGTTTGGAGCCAATCACTAGGTTCCTTCTGAGAGTGCTTGTAAGACCATTTAATATTTGTTTTCATTGGGGGGGATTGGGGCATGGTATAGAGTTGAGTTAATGGGACTCAGCTGCCACCAGTGCTGACTCTGGTTTGTAAACCAGCAGAGGTATCAGCTCTCTGGACTGGGCACGCTCTGTTTTCACCACCTTGAGACCTCTTTCCTCTGACTGCTGGGCTCTTCCATATTGACTTCGGAGGCCAGAAGACAATCTAAAGAAGTCCATTCCTACTGTGTCAGCTCACTGGCCCAATATTTTGAATTTGTCAGGGGATTTGAACACAGTCTCATCTGGCTAACAGCCAGACTGTTCCTTTCCTTTGGCTTCTGTAACAAATGACCAGACTTAGTGGCTTAAAATAATACAAATATATTATTTTCTAGTTCTGGAGCTTAGAAATCTAAAATGTGTCTCCCTAGGGTGAAATCAAGGTGAAGGGATTGCTCTGCCAGCCTGAGGACCCAGCGGGGCCATGTTCCTTCTGCAGGTCTTTCTGAGCTTCTAGAGGCCGCCTGTCTCCCGTTGGCACCTCCTCCGTCTTCACAGCTGATGTCATAGCACTTGATCCTCTGTACTTCTCAAAGTATCCAGTTCAGTCAGGAGCACCTGACCACCCTGAGAGCCTTAGTTTAACCTTCTCTTTAGAATCCTTCCACTAGGTGAACGAGTAGATTAACAGGCTCCGGGAAATAGCGACTGTCCTGCAAGACCCATGTATCTTAGGGGCATAAAATTATTCCAGGCCAGTGTGATGCTTAATGGGTGAGGGCAGTTGCCACCAAGGTGGATGACTTGAGTTCACTCCTGGGACCCACGTGGTAGAAGGAGATAACTGACCTCCACCCCTTATGCACTATGGCATGCATGCATGCATGCATACATACAAAATAAATAGAAGAACAAACCTTGAAAAAAAACTTTGTTGGCCAAACATTATTGGGAGGTAGCAGAACCTTGAAAGGTGGGGTCTAATGGGATGTCTTTGGGACACTGAGGGCCTCCTCTTAAAGGATACTTACTATAGGGCCCCGACTCTTCCCTCTTTATTCCGGTTTCTGGTCATGAGGTCATCAGTCCACTCCATTCTGTGTCCCCTGCTCTTGCCACTTGGCCCACCCAGGAGAAGCCTGAACAATGGGTGTACCAGATTGCGGGATGGAAGTTCCAAAACTATGTCTCCAAAATGACCCTTTCGTCACAAAAGTTATTACGCCAAGTACTTGGGTATAGTAGCCCAGACTCTAGCACAGCTGTGGACATCAAGGGACCATTATGCTTTCCTACCACAGCAGGAAAAACTGTCAAGATGTCTTGTGACCTAGCTCCAAAACACCTGTTTGTGGAGGCGAGCGAAGGCTACCCAGTCAGCACTTGGCAAGAGGCAATGAGTGAGTGTTCTGTTTCTTTCTCTAATTGGCTTCAGGCTGCCTCTGCTGTGTCCATACAGTCACCTGTGTGGCTTTCCAATCGATAGGAGACTTACAGGCAGTTCCTGGAAATCGCCTGCATGGAAAACTTCAAAGCCTCCTCTCACGGGGCCTGTGAACAAACAATCCTGGAGCCTGGACCTAAGTCCCTGAAGGACAGAGAAACATCTGATTGGCCTTTACCAGCCAATGGGGACACACACCTTTGCTTTCTTTCCTTTCCTCATCCCCCTACCCCAGAACTCTTCTCTGTGGGCTCCTCCGAGCCCTCCTCAGATTACCCCCCACCTAGCTGTCTGTCTGTCCAAGACTCCCTTCCTACTGAGATAGAGGAGAGAAGAAAACTTCAGCCTCTAGAAGGCGTAAGAACAACGGAAAGACAGAGTGCAGTGTCCTAGTAGGTCCCTAACCTCCTACGGCTTTCTACCTCATAAAGACCCAAGACTTTGCTGGGGAGAATTTACCTTGATGTCAAAGGTTAGCCAGGAACACCTGCTGAGACCTCTTCATGCCATCTTTTTTTTTTTTTTTTTTTTTTTTTTTTCTGATTCTGGACTAACAAGATCTAATGGGATATGCACTGTCTCCTGGGATGCTCAACTACATGAGACTCCGAAGACGTCAGGCTGGAGGGCAATGCCACGGTTCCCACTTCAACCATCTCAGTGTATTTTCTCAACTGCACTTCTCAAGGACCCCACAACTGCTTCTGCACAAGTCGTTTAATTCCCACACCAGTCATACTTCTGAAAATAAATTGAAAGTCATAAAGAATACCTCACACAGCACCTTCTGTGTGGAATGATGTGTATTAGTCATTAGTTACCAGGATTAATGTGTGCTAGAATGTCAAACACGTGCCAGGAATATTCAGTGATTTTTTTTGGGGGGGGGTGAAATTTTAGCTCCTTAAGCAAAATTTTTATTGTTACTGTTATTTCTCTCTCGCATATTACACCCTGACTAAAGTTTCTGCTCCCTCCCTCCTTCCCTCCCTATCCCTCTCCCCACCTCCCCTCTCCCCCAAACCCATTCCCCCTGTTTCCCTTCAAAAAAGAACAGGCCATCCAGGGATAGCAAGCAAACATGGCATATCAAGGTACAATAAGGCTGTGCACCTCCCCTCATATCAAGGCTGGACAAGGCAATCCAGTAGGAGGAAACAGGCCCCCAAAGCAGGCAAGAGATTCAGAGACAGCCCCACTCCCACTGTTAGGAGTCCCACGAGAACACCAAGCTCCACAATCACAATACATGTTCAGAGGGCCTGGGTGAGATACACACAGGTTGTCAGTTCAGTCTCTGTGAGCTCCTATGAGCCCTGGTTAGTTGACTCTGTGGGTTTTCTTGTGTTACCCTCCACCCTTCTGGCTCCTACAATCCTCTCCCTCTTCTACCGGACTCCCTGGGCTCTGCCTAATGTTTAGCAATGGGTATCTTCCGATCATACAAATCTTTCACCTTTTGTTTTATTTTTTTGTTTCTGTTTTTTGAGACAGGGTTTCTCTGTGTAGCCCTGGCTGTCCTGGAACTCGCTCTGTAGAGCAGGCTGGCCTAGAATTCAAGGATCCTCTTGTCCCCATCTCCATCTTCTTCTGGGATTAAGAGTGAGTCACCACACCCAGCTGAGCCAAACTTCTTTAAAAGGGGTTTTCTTAAAGAAAACTAATCTCTCCGAAGTTTCATCAAGTGAAGTTCTCCTGTGAGCTGCCCAGGCAAGACCTGTGCCTCTGTTTGAAAAACACACTTTTATATCATGCGATGATATCTATCTTTGAAGACAGGTCTTCTTAGGTACCCCAGGAGGCCTGGACTTCACAAACTGGCCTTAAACCTGCAGCAGTCTCTTGTCTTTGCTGTCTAAATGCTAGGGTACCAATTGTGTGTCGCCATGCTTGACAGGCAGTGTCTCCAGAGGCCAGGGTGAGCCCCCAGAAGAGACGGCACCACATTAAGCTATAATTTCTACAGTCTGATGTGCTTCACTGGGAGACAGCCAGAAACAACCAACAGTGAACTCCAATGACAGCATTCCTACTCAGGACTGAAATCTTCACCGGACAGTCTTCTTCATTCCCAATTTACTTCAATATCAAGCTATAAAGGATAAAACCAACTGTGCTGGCTTCAGTGACACCAGCACATGTGAACTTCCTGTGATTCTTTCCATCACCCAGTTAACACTGTAAGTTTTGTCATCACTGATAACCCACTTGCTATCCGTGCTTGCCTAATAATGAGACATCAGGAACTGGCTACATCAGCACCTAGACCTCAACTGTCTCCTGTCTCTCAAACATCTCTACCTAATGTTTGACTATTTTTAGTGTTTGAGTATTTTTCTTCCCACTTTGACAATTTTTGTTCAGCACTGTGGTTGTAAAAACAAAATACAGTTGAGTGGCAGGAGATACGGCTCCGTCGGAGGTTAAAAGCACTGACCGCTCTTCCAGAGGTCCTGAGTTCAATTCCCAGCAACCACATGGTGGCTCACAACCATCTGTAATGGGACCCAATACCCATTTCTGGTATGTCTGAAGACAGAGACAGTGTACTCATATAAAATAAGTAAATCTTTAAAAAAGAGAAAGAAATACAGTGCATAAAATGAGAACTCCACAAAGTGAGCAAAGCACCACGTAAGAAACAAATGTCAACAGTCCAAATCAGTTACTTTTCTCATCACTGTGGCCAAACACCTGACAAAAGGAAACCCTAGAAAGAAGGTGTGCTTTAGCTCATAGTCTGAGGAGATGCAGTCCACCGAGGAGGGGAACAGTGGCAAAGGAGTGTGACACCACCCATCGTATTGCATCTGCAGTCAGGGAGCAGAGAGAGGTGTGGGCTGGCACTCACCTCCCTGTCTTGTTCTTCAGTCTAGGGCCTCAGCCTAGGGGATGGTGCCACCTATATTAGGGTTTTCCCTCTTCCTTAGTTAAGCCTCTTTGGAAACACCCAGAGGTATGCTTCATTAATGCTCAAAATGGTTTTTAATCAAGTCAGCTTGGCTGTTCAATCAACCGTCATGCTCGGCAAAGACTGACATTTGGCTCAGAGCAAGACTGTGTGATGTCGATGGGACTTCATTTCTTTAGGATGAAACAGGAAGGTAGCCCAGCTATGATCCACGTGAAAGGCTGGAAAGGCTATCAAGGTTAGGGGGTAACCTTCTAGCCCACAGCTGTCCTGTAGACCTGGCCACGCTGGGGTGGGGGTGGGGGGCTGCTGTGCTTGTGGTCCCCACTGTTGCCACAGGTTGCAGAAGGTCACTAAGAATGTGAAATGAGGCCTGTGCTGCAGAGAAAATGAATTCTCTATTTTAATTTTAAAAGGTAAAACCCAGATCTGGACCATAATATCTTCATGAGAGAGAGGTGCTTCCATTTGTGTGTGTGTGTGTCTGTGTGTGTCTGTATGTGTCTGTGTATGTGTGTGTCTGTGTGTGTCTCTTTATGTGTGTCTCTGTGTGTGTATGTGTTTGTGTGTGAGTCTGTGTGTGTCTGTGTGTGTGTGTATGTGTGTGTGTGCATGATGGGGGTAAGCTCTGTTATGATTAGGATAAAGACACCTCTAAGCCAATATCTTACAAAACTAGTTTCCAGCCCAAGCAGATGATAGAACTTTTAAGAAACATATTGTCAGTGACCTGTCAGCTGTAACTACAGCAAGGTCTGGGTAAACAGAGGTCTTGTCACAGCTTCTGGAAATCTAACATTTACTTATTAATATATGGCTAAAGATAAGTCCTGGACATGTAAGAACAGAGGACTAGGCCTGAAGAGATGTCCCATTGGTTAAGAGTGTTTATTGGTTTACAGAGTACAGAGTACCAGAATTCAGCACAGCAAGTAGTGCACAACTCCCTGGAGTTCTAGAGATCTCATATACTCATCTGGACTCCAGCACTCACAAGCATGAGCCATCCCCCCAACACAAATATACATACCTGGAAATAAAAATATTTTTTAAATACTGGGGAAACCAAGCTGAGTCCAAGCAACTAAGTGAACATGAACACATTTGTTTCTCTCTGCTTTTGATGGATGCCCTGTGACCAGCTGTCTTATTGCTGTGACGTCGCTATGACTTCTCCACGGTGACGGACTGGAACCTGGAACTGTAAGCGGACACAAACACTTTCTCCAGAAGCCTATTTTCTGTCTGGATAGTTTATCACAACAACAGAAATTAAATTAGGACAAGGGTCATCTTACCCTTTGCAAATCAATTCAAGGCATAGTGTTATGCGTATCCAGTTACATGAAGTGACTGAGCACATTAGACTCTGAGCTCCACAGCCTGGCTCAAGGACTGTACAGACCTGATGCCGAGGGACTGCAGCAAGGTTCAGTTAACTATGCTCAGGAGCTATGCTGACAAGTCTCTTGAGCTGCCAAAAAAAAAAAAAAAAAAAAAAAAAAAAAAAGATTTGTGCTTCTATCTGACAAGAGGTGTCACTCATGGGTTTGCAAAAAGAAGCCTCTCAGTTCAAAGTGCTCTACTTAGCTGTGAGACGGTCTTTTAGCCACTAAGACGATAGCTATTCGAGACCGAGAGAAGTAAGCAAATTATCTCATCTCTAGGTTAGTAAATAAAACATATTTTCAACAGACACGAAACAGTTCAGAAGGCTTGGTCCTGGGTTGATTTACTATTACAATAGTTGAGGGACAAGCACTGTCTCAGAGATATTAAATAATACTCCAGGAAAACTATTCAGAATCATGAAAAAGAAAACTGTGCTTCGTTATAAATATTTGTTTAGGAAACCTACAAGCTAAAAGAGTAAGTCCCCATAGAAGGACGGGCTGATACTGAAGTCTGGCTCCGTAATTGTTTCTTGATTCTGTCAATAAAGACGGCAGAGGCTAATCACTGGGTGAAGATAAAGAGGTGGGATCTTCCGGGTCCTCGGAGGAAGAGGAGGGAGAGAGACAGAGAAGGAGATTTGGGGCCAGGCTTTGGAGAGAGGAGCATGAGCCATGAAAGGTCTGGAGGACGGATACTAGAACCGGTAGCGGCCTCCGCCACTGGCAGAATTCTAACACAGCATAGCTGGTGAGTTTGGAGCAATAGATTCTTCACCCAACAGCTGTGTTATCTGGCTGGCTTTAAAGTATTAAGGCTGTCTGGTATTTTTCCATCTAAGGTGACTCAGGTGGGCACAGTAGCAGAGCGGACAGGGTCAGGTCGTTAGAGGTGGAGCTAGTTGTGAGGGTTGAAGGAGAGATCGCAGCCCGCATCGGGTCAGAGAACCACCTGGCCATTGGTGGAGCTGTGTCGGGAGTGCGACCAGTGGCAGCCGATCTCAGAGCTAAGCTGGGAGCCACAGCTCCCAGAAGGTGATAGCGTGGCTTTTCAAAACTACAAATCTCACTGTGCCCTCTGATGGCTGTTACACTCGGCCACTCTCATTTGTTGTCTACTTGAGCTACTTCCTTCATCTCTAAAGCATCATTTTAAGATTTACTTTTATTTGTGTGAGCGCGCGTGCACACAGAGGGCATGGGCTCTCCTCTGGAGCTAGAATTAAAGATGGCTGTAAACACCCCCAACATGGGCACTGGGAACCAAATTCATGTCCTCCACAGAGCAATCCAAACTCTTAACTGTCGAGCCATCTCTCCAGGCACTCACGGATCGTTTTAAAGAAAATCCCACGTATGATTTCATCTAAACAACATTTTCATTTGAATTCCAAAGACAAAGTGATTTTAAAATACCACAATGTCCTAATCACACTATAAAATTTCAACAATTCTTTGTATCTTTGTCAGGTAATCGTTGCTGAGACATCACTAATTCCTTACCAGTAGTTAACAATGTGTCCAACCTAGAACCCAGGCACTACAGAGTCGTACTTAGCATTCAGTTGGTACCCACCTTCAGTATGCTTTGTTCTATATGCCCACAGCCTATCTTGTTCTTGTCTTGATATGTTTTCATTGAAGAATAACGGTTCCATGGCTGGAGAGGTGGCTCAGTGGCTAAGAGTACAACCATGGAGGCCTTAGTTCAGATCCCAACATTTACATAACAAGAAGGCCGTGATCTTTCACACCTGAAAACCTGGCAACCTGGGTAGGGAAGAGGAGCATGAAGACAGGAGGATGGTTGGGGCTGCCAGCCTAGCAGGAAAGACACAAAGCTTCAACTCTGAAGAAAGATCATGCCTCAAAGGAAACCATGTGGAGCTATAGATGACGGTGTGTGATGCCCCCTTCTGGCCTTTCCACACACAGATTTACAGGTGCCCACACCTGCACATACTCCATGCATGGAGCAAGCGCACACACACACAAACACCACACACACATAAACACCCCCTGACACCCCCAGAGAGAGGAGGAGATAAATGAATGAATAAATACATAAATATTGTTTTAGATGCCCAACCACAGATGAATAGATAAAGAAAATGAGATCTGTACACACAACGGTTGTATTCAGCCATGCCATGTATGGTGGAACTGGAGATCGTGTTCAATGAAATAAGCCAGACTCACAAAGGTAAGTGCCTCGTGCTTCGGTTTTCTTTTCCTATGTAGAGTGGGTTGGCAGTCAGAAAGGACATGAAAGGAAGAGGAGATTAAGATGTGGAAACAGAAATGGGGGAGAAGATGGGGAGAGAAGAGGGCAATGGGGGTGAATATGATGAAAGTACACTGCATGCATGCATGCCACTGTGGTAATGGAAGTCTTTACTTTGTTCAGTTAACAAACAGCAATAAAAACAACAGCCCTGCCCTTCCGTCCTCCGTACTTTCCCACAGTTCTGTAAGAGACTTTCGCTTGCTGTCACCGAGCGTATTCATTGGTCTGCTATTTTCATTAGGGCTTGTTCCTTCTGTAAATCTTAATGGATATCCTCCTATAAAGAACAACCTTGCCTAAAGATTTTGTTTCCTTGAGGTCTCATTTAGACAGAAGGCGGGGTAAGTATTTGACTCTTTCCCTTAGTTACTTTTTAGAACAGTGAAACGTACCTGCCTTAGCCATCTCCCAAGATGACTAAGCTCCTTAATGAACACATGGAGTTTTGACATAAATTGTTTTAATTCACTACATTTTTGAAGTCTATATTCTAATATTTATTTTATGCATCTGTATGTGTGTGTGTGTGTGTGTGTGTGTGTGTGTGTGTGTGTGTGTGTGATTGAGCTCATTCAGGGAGCTCCCTGCTGCTGATACTCTGGGCTATTTCTGGCCTTTGGTATTCCCCAGGGTACCAGGAAAGTCCTAGTGTGTGGAAGGGATTCCTAGTGCTGAGATTTCTGAACCAGAAGGTAGTGCATGTAATTGTGTTAGCTGTTTCCAAGTTCTCTGAGGCTCTGTACTACATAGCATCCCACCAGCAAAGATTGTGTTACTCCATTCGTGGGTTTTGGTCTCTGAGAAGTGAAAAATAGCATTGCAGTGAGGATTTAATTCCCCCTTCTCTATGCGCACACTGTAAGCCATGTGCTAGGAAGGGATTCCCTTAGATGATAACACCATCAGATTGTCAAAGAAGAAAGCTTCTTTCCTGGCTGTGTTATATGTTAAGTAGGGAGCTTTTTTCTTACAGATGGACTCGAATGGTTGAATCCTCATTTAGAGTAGCTGGGAAGTATAAGTTTATGAAAATGGAATCCTGAAACCAAGTTGCTTCAAAGAGCCTTCTTAAGCAGTGTATACCATTGCCTGCTAGCAGAGGCATCCATACCATCAAGTGCTCAGGGGACATTCTTTAAGAAAACTGAATCAGCAGTGCTCAATAGCAAAAGATGAAGCAGAAAAACACACCCTGACTTTGGTCAAAACCATGTGAATTTACTTTGAAAAGTCCCATCTCTCCCTGCCCACATAGAAGGGATGTCTGCACCTTCGCTGCATAATCTGTATCTCAACAATGAAAAAAATGTTTGAAAAACATGAAGCTGTCAATTCCTTTGTTTACCCTTGGTCAGACTTGGCATCTTAACATTATAAAGTGAGTTTTAAAGTTATTTTCTAACTATATTTTATTTATCTGTTTGTATGAGTCAGATGAGAGAACAGCTTGCATGAGTCCTTTATCGTGTAGGTCCTCGGTGTCAAACACAGGATGTTAAGTTTGTTGGTAAGTTCCTTTACACATATGTCACTGACCCAGACTGTGGGTCTTTTCCGTGAGCAGTCACCTTTGCAGAAGCATCCAATGTCATGGTAAAAGCACTCACTGGGGATATGTTTCTCCACAGCACTTAGGAATGATCTCCTGGGCTGAGAACCACGCTGGTGTCTGGAAGTACAAAGATGACAAGTCATGGTTCTGTCCTTCAAGGGATGAAGCACGATAGCAGGCTGGTAAGGAAGCACAGTGCATTAAAGGAACCTTCTCCATGGGACCAGAGAGAGCAACTGTTCAGTGTCTGTCTACTGGTACGGCTCCCCTCCAAATAGCTGTGTTGAGGTAAAGTCTATGCACCCTATAACTCACACACTTAAAGTACAGTATGGTCATGGCTTACATGTTCACACAGGCATACAACTATCGTTGCCTTCAATCTCAGAAACATCATCACTCCCAAAGAAGGCATGCACCCACTCTGACCAGTTCCCTTCCCTCTCAACCTAGCTTGGCCACCACAAATCCTCGTGTTCTCCCTAAATCTTTGTTCAGGGTACTTTATATAAAGAAGAAAAATGGCACACTGTACCATCTTCTGGGACTTTCTTCTCTCAGTGAAAACGATTCTACAATCCGATCAGTGTTCTAGAGCACCTCATTTCGTTCTTTTTTACTGCAAGCACGTATTCCACTATATGGATACAGTGCGTTTTCTCTCGGCTGTTTTTCATTGGGTGACATTTGCACATTGTAAAATGTATATCTCGTCTCAAAATGGGACCATGCCACATTTTATGTACTCATCACACACTGAACACTTGAGCTGTCTCTGTTTGTGTGTGTGCACTCGCGCATCTGTGTGGTGTACGCATGTGCACATGTATGGACAGGCGTGGGGGTGTCTGTGCACACATGTGCATGCATGTGGAGGCTGGCAATCAACATCAAGTGTCGTTTTCTATTGTCCTCTAACTTACCTTTTCAAATGCTTTCAATGGTATCTCTGTGTGTGTTTACATGTGTATATGCATTTTAATGTATATATGCACGTGACTGTACATATGCACATGAAGCTTAGAAGGAGGATTGGAGCAGGAGCGAGCGACAGGTGCTTTTGTGAGCTCTTCGTGGGTTCTGGTATGCAAACTCTGGTCTTCTGATAGAGTAGTAAGTGGCTTTAACTGCTGAGCCATTTCCCTAGCTATCTTGGCTTCTGAGACAGGCTCTTGTCAGCAACTGGAGATCTGCCTGCCTCCATCTCCTCCCTCTTCCTACCTTTTCTCAGGAGGATAGATGTTCACAGCCACGCTCGGCCTGTTATGTGGTCTCTGCAGGTCCTGTGCTTTTGTGACAAGCACTTTACCCCACCCCCTGCTTCTCTTGTTCGGCTGTAAACATACCTGTCCTCACTTTGAGCAGCCTGGCTGGAAGTTCTGGATTTCACCTCCTGAAGTCATTAAGGAGCACCGGCATCTCTTGTATGCCCACCATCAAGCACAGCAGCAGAGTGTTTGTAAGGTAATTTGCAGAGAATTGTTCAGAAGGTACACAGCATGGATTTCCTGTGTTTTGGAACTGGGAAGACCCGATGCAGGCAGTTGGCCTATGCTCAGGTCAAGCATTGCCCACACATGGCTATATCATGAAGGTATCCACTCCATGTTCCCTATCCACATATATGACCTTTTCGAACTTCCCTGACAAGTAGGTGTCACACAAAAAGAGAAAGTGTGTTTAGCTTCGTGCCACCTGCTCTTGGTGCTTGCGCCTACAATTGCTTAGTGGTAGGTTCCTTTTTTAGCCAGGAATAAACACCATCGTGCCTGGCCGCCTCCGATTCTACCTGTCCCTGATCTCACACATCAGGCCATGTGGAGATGAGCCTTTGCTCTTGGTGCCCGGCTCCCAGCCCCCACACCCCCCCCCCCCCCCGACGCTCTCACTATCT
This sequence comes from Arvicanthis niloticus, assembly GCF_011762505.2. NCBI lineage: Eukaryota > Metazoa > Chordata > Mammalia > Rodentia > Muridae > Arvicanthis > Arvicanthis niloticus. Next base: position 74,241,887 of record NC_047667.1, on the reverse strand, counting down.
CTGCATTTATCAGAATGTTAAGGCTGCAGGGCTTCCTCTCTGGTTTCACTGCTCTCTAAGCTTCTTTTTATTATACCTTTCTCAGTAAAGAGATCATTTCCCGTTAGAGAACAAAAGAACCATTGAGTAGTTCTGAGTGCCTGTGCCTGCGTCAGGTATTTACAAGCTACTTCCCTCCCGCCTCAGAGTTATCTTCCTGGTTCCTGACTCTGGTGGGAAAATAAAGTCCTCTAGGTTGGTCTCAACATCTTTCACAAGTGCTGATCAAGGGAGCTTCCTGAAGCCGTTCTTAGGGGTCCAGCCCCCCTTTCTGTGAGCTTTTGCATAGCTGGCTGTAAGGCCACGAACCTCGGACACTACGCATCTTAGAGGCATTTCTGGATGTTGATGGAATCTCCTTGCTTCTCTTTGGAAAGCTCTAAGAATTGTCTAACTGAAGTCTCTTCTCTGCTACCCAGTTTTTCTCTAATCTTTTCCTTCTACCCGGCTCTGCGGAAAGGAAGCCAGCCACCTACCTCAAGTGCTCCACTTCATCTCTGAAGGGGATGAGAAATATTTCTGTAGTTATCAAGACGACGTAGTTTTGTTTAGGGCAGGGAAACAGATGGTGGCTTAAAAATCATGAAAAAATTCTTTTAAACATCTTTACGATCTCTAGAAGTTCACCCCTGAAGCCTATCGAGATGCAGCTGACTCTGTTCTCTCTCAGTCACCCCAGAGATGGACAGTGAGGCCCCTGCCCCTCAGCTCTGTGAATCCTTGTAGTGCGTAGGGATAGTGTCCTCGTCTCTCTCCTTACTCCTTCCTGTGTCTTCCTGCCTTACAGGGAAAATGCCAGCATCAGGGTATTTGGGCTGCAAGTCGGAAATTCCCTTCCAAATCCGGGGACTTCTTTCTTCCAGGTTTAGTTACCTTCCTCCATAAGCCTCCTCCTCCCTGTGTGCATATGGCTCATTCCATTCGAGAGCTCACCCAGCAGCCACAGGGATGTCTGTGGTGGCAGTCCTATCCAGGGTTAACTGTGATACTACGCACAGTGTAAGATATGCACAGGTGCTCTCCCGCACAAGCACACAGAGCCAGTGCTTGCTGTTCACAGTAGAAGACTGCATTGGCAAATATTAAGCCATTGCCCCCACCCCCAAAGAAATCCAGGTTGGTTTGGTTATGCTTTCCTTCATGTACAGTCTACCTGGCCCTGCTTTGTGTTGCCTTCCCTTTAAAGATGCCTCATTCGATATCTGTAGTTAATCCACTAGCTGTGGATAATCAGCACCGTATGACTCCTGTCCCAACCACTCTTCTCCGACACACTTATTTTCTCAACAAGACACCTCTCAGCCATCCTGTAGTTTGACTCATAGGCAGCAGAATCACCATAAAAAGTACAAAGCTATGATACCAAGTAGTCTGGAGAGAAAAATCACTTAAGATATAAAAACTAAACTAAGAAGACAGAATTGGACACATTGGGTGAGCCAGAGTCTAACTATTCTGTGTTTCAAACGATGATGAAGAGCCACAAGTACCAATTTTGAGATCTTGAGTTCATTTTTATGAATAGACTGACTAATAGGGAATTTTCCAGTAATGGAAACTGATTGGATACACACACACACAAAATCTGATACCATGCACTTGCAACATGGCACCAGCAGGGGGCGCTGGTCTTTGGCTCACTGGTACATACCACCATGCCTAACAAAGGACAGGACTTTGGAGGCCAATAGTAAATATGTGTTTGATAAGTAAACAAATGACTGAAAGTCCAACAAGGTTGCCTGTACACTCACAGAGAGCACACTCCAGGTACATAGTCTGCAGACTGCAGACATTATCTTACAGAAGTTACCAGAGATTCGCCTGGACTGAGGTGAATAGCATTATCTTGTGATGAGGCTGATGATACCCCTTGTATGGTTCTTTACGGGTTAAAACACGTTCACACAGCTCCAAGACTGTATTACTGTATATCCGCGGAAGGCTGATTCAACATTGTCTACAGTCCTTACGAAATGGTTTTATTTTTCTTGGAGCCCAAAGAAACACTGAATGGGTTAGTGCACAGACCCAGCTGTGTTTGCTTGGCCTCACTCGGGTTCTATTTCTGTAATCTATTTGGACTTCAGAAGGCCCGGAGAGAGGTCAAGAGTTCGTGAATGTATTTTGAAAGGCTCAAGATCTTTTGAAGAGAAAAATTGGCATAGCGCCATCTAGTGGTCAACAGGAAAACATGGGCCCATTGAAATGGGTTTAAAGCATGTGTTCACTAATTTCTCCTCAACTTGACACAAGCTATAATGGTCGGAGGTGAGGGAACCTCAAGTGAGAAATTGCCTCCACAAGACTGAGTGGTGGTAGCAAATTATATGGCAATTTCTTAATAGAAATGTGGGAGGGCCCAAAACATAGTGGGTGGCCACCCCTGGGCTGCTGGTCTTGGGTGTTCGAAACAGGCTTAAGAAGCCACCCATGAGGAACACGCCAGTAAGCATAACTCCTTCACTGCCTCTGCACCGCTCCTGCCTCCAGATTCCTGCCCTGTTTGAGTTCCTGCGCTAACTGCTTTTGACAGTGAACTGTCGTACTTACGAAGTGTGAGTAAAGTAAATTCGTTCCTCCTCAGGGCACTTTCGGTCTCAGTGTTGTAGAAACCCCGGACAAGAACAGTCTATTAGATTCTCCTTGTGTACCTGAACTTGGGTTGCTTTTCTTGTGAGAGGTTTGTGGGTGCAGAAAACAAAAAGTCAAGAGGAGACCTGGAGATGGCTCAGTGGCTGAGGGTGCTTGCTGTGCAAGCATGAAGACCCAAGTTCAAATCTCCAGGACCCAGGTAAATATCTGGGGGTTAGGCAGAGAGATGGTGTCTGGAAACGGGGCTATTGTTGGGTCTCGACAGTTGCCAGCTTGTTAACAGTGGTCAGGGCCTGGGCCAGGTATTCCCAGGGTTTTGCTGCTTATCCTAAAAACTGAAAAGAAGAGCTCACAGATATTTGCAAGAGTAGCAAGATGATTTTCTTTGGAGCAAATTGATAGCACAGAGTATTGAGGGACACACTGTTAAGACGGATAGTGGGCCACGTGAGGGTACTCATGACCCGTTACTGTTCAGGGCTTTTTTTCTAAAGGGTTCAGAGGGAGTTTGGTTACTTAAGGAAATAGATTGGATGGTTCTCTGTTTTGATTGATAGATAAGGTCTCATTTTTTTCCCGCTGCATACGTCCCTTCCCAGATACATGTGATTTTAATCATATTCATGCCCCATTACGCATAGACGTCGGAGAGTAAATAGAGGATTGTACCTAAAGTTTACTAGAGAACACTCCAAAACCAGGTCAGGCTAGATGGGCCCTTATATTTTTCACAACCCCCCGTACACTGAAAATACACTTAAGCAGAAACGGTTAACTAGACTGTTACTAGGGATAAGGAAAGTTATGTATGAGAGGACATGTATCCGGGTGCAGGTAGGGCTTGAGGTTGTTAGGGGCACTGCTTGGGTGTGCAGAGTGCCTGCAGGAGAAGGAGCCATGTTGCCAAGTGCATTAATACAAGAGGAAGTGAATGTGTAGAACCAAAATTCAACAGGGTCTCAGCCTCAAATGTCTCCTATGCCTGCCTACCCCAAACCCAGGTGCAGATTCAGTGAGAGTGTTTCAAGAGACTATGTGGCATACACGTAATGTACAGCACACACACTATATACACAGAACATCCATGCACAGTACACTACACTATACACAGAGAGAGCACTACGTTGGTGAGGGTCACTGTGGAAGTCACTAATAAACATATTTCATGAGCTTGAATGAGCTTGAATCATACACTTGGTTTTAAACCCCAGCTCCGTTCCTAACAAGCTAAGCAATTAGAGGCAGGATGCCTAGTTACCTGCGTCCCGTGTAAAACGGGGATGTAATAGAGGCAGGATGCCTAGTTACCCGTGTCCTGTGTAAAACGGGGATGTAATTATATTATTTCTCATGCCTATTTCAGGGATTAAACAAAATAATGCATACAAACCAATTGGCACAGTACCTGCTGCTGCATAAGTTATCAACAACACTGGGTGCCTGTGCCCCCGCTTGTAGGAAGGAGTGCGGTGTTTCCTTAAGGAGCGCCGACTGCTGCTGCGCCGTGTGCTGGCTTAAGTGTCCAGCAGCCAGGCACAGTGCACGAGGAATCAGAACGCTGTGTGCTTCAGAGTCGGTTCTACTGAATGATCTAATGAACAGATACGGGTCAAAGAAAGAGGAGTCCTGGACAAAAGGTCTCAGAGCAAAGTGTACTCGTTTCTAGTGGGATCGGTGTCCTGGGAGACAAAGGTTATATTATAGCAGCTCATAGTTGGATGTTCCTTCTATGCCTGTTAAATAGAACAGGTAAAAAAACCTAATGACATATAGATCTAAAGGTGTTCCAAACAAATAGCAGGCCCCCGACAGCCTTTCTGAGGAAAAACATCTCTTTGGGGAACTGGAGAAGTAGCTCAGTGGCTAAAAGAACATATTCTTACAAAGGACCTGAGTTTGGCTCACAGCAACCATGTCCGGCAGCTCCCGACTGCCTGAAACTGCATCACCAGGGAATCTGACAGCCTTTTCTGGACCCTGTAAGCCTTTGCACTCAGATGTGCCCATCACAACACACGGGTATGTGCATGTATTTGTGATTTAAAGGTAAAATAAATTGTAAAGATCAGAGCAACGGAGTGAGACATTGTGCTCTCTCTGGGATGCCTGTCATTCTCCATAGTCCATAAAATGGGAATGTGAGAACCTGCACTGTAAGGGATTAGAACCTATGGCTTGCCGCGTGTCCCTTCCTATTTCTTATGGACAGATGTGTCAACCTTGACCTCCAGTTCTTCAGAAGGAAATGGATCTTTTCCTTTACACAAGATGTGAGTTAAGGTGAGGTCATGTGGGAGGAGGGTAGAGCCCAGTGCAGCATGAGTGATCCTGTAAGAACACGTGCCATGTGAAGATGGACAGGCACAGAAAGAAGATGGTGGGGGGGCACACTAAGGATGCCACACAACCCTACAATCGCAGTGACCTGTCTGCAAGCAGAGGAGTTAGAGAGAGCACCACCAGCATGGCAACCAGGAGACAGACATGGAACCCTCCAGAAACAGAACAGCCATAACAGCACCTTCACTTCAGACTCTGGCTGCCTGTGTCATGCTACCAGCTCACACTGCTGGACATAGCTATAGGCAAGCATACTCTGTTCCAAGAAGAGAAAAATTCCTACAGAGCTGAGTAGTGGATGTTGATCAGAGAGGGTTTTTTTCTTTTTGTTTTGCACATGACTGTGTACATATATGTGTATATATGTGTCTGGGGGGTGTGTGTGTTCCCGTCCACATGTGTGTGGATATGCATGTGTGGGCATGCAGTCTTACATGGAAAGGCCAGCGGTGAAGAGCCAGCTATCTCCCTCCATTGTATTACACCTTACCTATTAAGTAAGGCATGGTCTCTCATTGGAAGTGAGCTTGACAGTTCTGTGAGCCTAGCTAGGCAGCTTGTTCTGGAGATCGGGTCTCTACCCGCCACAGACTGGGCTGCTGCCCTGGGCACAAATTTACATGGGTGCTAAGGATCCCAGCTCACTTGAAAGGCAAGCGGTCAAGCCACTGAGCCATCTCCCCAGCCTTCTTAGTTCTCATCTGACATTCTACCCTTATGAAATTACAGCACGTTGCCTCTTAACAGGAGGGGCTGGAGGCTGGATGTGTCTGGCTATACTGGGCAGAAACACGGAGGTCCTCTGCAATGCTGGCTTCGCCAGAGTGGAGGAGGAGTGGGGATTTTCCTCTCTGTGTGGCTGAGAGTCATTCAGAGGCCTTCTGTTAACAGGACATCTCTTCTGCTTGCTTTAGGAGGTCGTTTATTAATCTGGCAATGCCGATCTCTTATAGAAACTTCCAGGCACTTCCCTTTCCCCCTTGCCTGATTTTCTCAGGCAGCTAGGATGTCCTCCCCCTCTCTCTCTCTCTCTCTCTCTCTCTCTCTCTCTCTCTCTCTCTCTCTCTCCCTCTCTCCCTCTCTCCCTCCTCCTCCTTCCCTCTCTCTCTCTCTTCCTCCCTTTCCCCCTCCCCCTCATCCCCTTCTTCTTTGAAGAGTCTGAGCATTAAGTTCCAGGGCTTTGAAATACTCTTGCTCCATTAGCATGCGCCGTCTTGCAGTATCCTCCAGATGGCTTTTACACAAATGCTCATCAGATTGACCTACTGCCTAAAACCAGTGGCAGAGGGCTCCCAAGCCGCAAATCCTTTGTATGTAAGAACAGTTCCACCAGGGGGCGCTCCATCGAAGGTTGGGCCAGGGGCATTTGAACTTCACTCTTGATAGCTGAAAATAATCACAACCAAATCCCAGAGCCAGTGAAGCTTCTAGAGGCGGAGTTAGAAGTCATCACTTGCCCTTCTCGTCTAACCCAGTCGCCAAGGAGGTGGAACTCTCTATCGCTTCCCTCATTAACAGCCTCTTCTGGGATCAAATTCCCTCAACAAACAAGTGAGAATGTTCATCCAAGCTCTTGTAGCCAAGGGACGACACAGGAGGTGGCTGTCATTTGGGTCAGCCTGTCACTGTGGCAGGAATGATGATCACGGGGATCAGAGATGACATCACAGCACCTCATAGGATGCCACCTGGCACTGGCCAGACGCAGAGAACACCGCGCTTACTAACACCCTTGGAACACTCAGAAAGCAGCCAGCTCCAAAAAGGAGGATAGCTTTTTATGTTTTCACACCATGATTAAAAAAAAAAGTGCATTTTCACCCCAAATGCACTTCAAATACTCAAGACAGAAGAAGGAATGGAAGCCAGCGTCTCCTGTCCGAATCTTTGTAAGTGGTTCAACATGGAAATAAGACAAGCAGCCAGCAAGTTTGGCCCGAGACTGGGGACTGAATAGCAATGAAATGAACGCGGCTCTCCTGGCTGCTGAGTCTGTGTGTGTTAAAGCAGACTTCCTGTTACATCATCGATGAAAAAGTTTGCTTTTTCTCCATGACAAAGTTTCTTTGGACACTGGTTCGGTAAGCATCCTTTGTCATAAATTGAAAAAAAAAAGTTCTTTCTTCACTGTTCAGGATTGAAGGTTACAAACAAAATATAAATTTTCTTAGCAAAGAAAAAACACATAATGCGTCTAAAATCAATAACCCTTCTTCCTCTTCTTGCTGACATTCAAAAAGGTTTGTGGGATCTTCTTAGAGATACTGCCATAATCATTACGCATTTTGTTCAAAATCAAAGCAAACTGGTGGCTTACGGATGATGGAGAAGGGATGCAGGCTCTGTGCTGTATCTCAATGTACCTGCTAAGTGATCACAAAGATAGGGTTTAAAAGACAGTGTCCCATAGGGCTGCATCCTCAAACTGGCAGAGCCCTTCAGTCCTTCAAAGACAGCTTCCATCTCTGGACCTTCCTGAGAACACTGTGAAATAGGACAGTCTGACCTCAGGGGCCGTCAGTTTCCCTGTGTCCTATTCTCTTCTTTGCCATTGAAATTGCAGGCCCTCATCTTCTTCTGTTTGTTGCTTTTTGTATCAAAACTTTATCTAGGGACTGGAGAGATGGCTCAGAGGTTAAGAGCACTGGCTGCTCTTCCAGAGGTCCTCAGTTCAATTCTTAGCAACTTCATGACCACCTATAATGAGATCTGGTGCCCTCTTCTGACTTGCATGCACACATGCAGGCAGAACACTGTATATGTAATAAATAAATAAATAAATAAATAAATCTTTTTTAAAAAAATAACTTCATCTGGGGGGAGGGGAATTAGCATCAATCAATTCGGCAGTCTCTTGTTTCCCTCCTTTTGTACTTCCTCAATGTCTTCTTTGTTTGTTCATCACCAAGAAGGTCTTGAAAGCCTCCTGGGATGCAGGTATCTTCAGCTGCCCCTGAATTCACTTCAAAAGACAAAGCTGCCTTGTTCGATTCCACAGATCTGCACAGGGAATCCCATCCCTAGGGGGCCACATCAGAGGTGTCCTGTGAGTGATCCAGTCAACTCATAAATGTCACCCTGGTTAGAAACCTTCAAAGCCACACCTCCAGGAGGAGAGTTAGGAATCACCATTTTCTGCTTTATGTCTCTTGAAGCCCAGAGTTTTGGCATAAAGACATTCTGTTTGTTTTCTTGACAACGTGGCCACGAGAGTCATGGCAGAGAGCAACTCTCCGGGGTTAGGTACACATGGTCAGCAGCACATGTTCGCACACAGACTCAGCATTCTACGTCGCCATGATAAGCCGTGCTCGCTTGTGATGTGTTGGGACTCCTGTAACCTAACTCAGTGAGTCTGCCTGGCCATAATCCCTTTCAGTCCAGGGTTGGAACTTGGTAATCTACCTGTGTTCTTGCTTCCTGCCAGGAGAAAAATTCAATAATGACTAGAAGATAATAAAACCTATAGCTCCATTCAGAACACTCACTGTGATGCTTTCTGCTTAAAGTTGCAAGGGCTGTCAGATGACAGAACCAAATGACTGAGGATGGAGAGGAAAAAGCAGACAAAAATAAAAGATGCACAGATGACCCCCAGTATTGGAGTGGTCAGGTCAGGCATGAACACGAAAATAGATTTCCAAACAGACACTTACACCAGAAAACTGTAGTCTATGGTTTTTTAAAACACCAAGTATAAGATTAGAACAACAACAACAACAACAAAAACTAAAAATAAGAACTTTGGAGCTGACAAGATGGTTCATCAGGTAAAGGAGCTTGCCCTAAAATTTCACGACCTGTCTTTAATCGCTGGAACCCACGTAAAGGTGAAAGGACAGAATGGCCTCCATAAGTTGCCCTTTGATCTCCACAAGCTCGCTACAGCACATGCTCAGTGCCCTCTAACATGTCCTGTATACACAATAATAAGTGAACGCATTTTAGTTGAAAAATATAAACATTCTCGATTATAAAGTGGTAATGTAATGTATTTTGGGGATACACTGGGACTCCAGATGAAAGACTCCATGGTTCGAACACATGCCTGGCACACTGTAGGAAGTGCTTCTCTTACTGTAAACCTCACTAAATGGGGGAGGTTGTGTGCTAATTAAGAATATAATGGAAAGAGTTTTAAAAAGAACAGACACAGAAGAGCATCTGCGAAATGGAAAGTGCTGTCAAAGTAAAGACATCACACCTGGACACGCCATAGTCAGATGGATTAAAAAGGAAACCATACAAGATGCCAATTGGAAAAGATTCCTCACCTCCAAAGGAGTGACGGGAAAAGTAACAGTTAACCTCCTGGCAGGACTGAGAAAATGGAGGAGCATGCTTTAAACACACAACAACAACAACACAGTTGATGATGATGATGATGACAACGACAACGACAACGACAACAACAACAACAGAATGTCCGTCTATAGTTCTGCATCTGGAAGAAGAATCCTTTAAAATAGAAGGAAAATACATTCCAGAAAAGCACAAGATAATTCCTCATCTGCATAGCTGTACTAAAATAAATACTTCAGATTACTATAAATACTCTGTGGAAAATGAAGGAAGGAGAGAAGCAACATTTGCCCTGAGGGTGTGGGAACCAAGTACTAGGGGGCCTGAACCTGCTTAGCTTCCACTGTCAAACAATAACAAGAAAGACAACAACAACAACAACAACCCTAGCTGGCCATTAAGCTAACATTTAAGAGATGTTTAAAACAAATACATAGAAGACAGGTGCAAAGGTCAACTCTGCTTCGCAGCTTGGATCTTGTTGTTCAGTAGAAGTTTTGATGTATAAGACAATTCAAAATAAAGATGGTATTGATAATGTCATTGACAAGGAAGAGTTGGTATTTTAAAAATCAATAAATAAATACAGAGATGCCGGCTTTCTGGGTAGATAGCCGGGCAGAGAAGTGTGTGGGCAGATCACTGTGAGTCTGGGGGCCGTGGAAGAGGAGTCTGGTCTTTGGGACTGTGCCATCATTGTCTGAAACATCTCCATGGTCACTTTCCATCCTACTTTGTCCATCTTCTCCACGAGACAGCTGAGAGCATCATGTTTCAGAAGCTCCCGCGGAAAGGTTTGAAGTGTCGGGTACTTGCTACTAGATTGCCTAAGAGATGGTGGCAGGGCCCCATAAATACATACTAGACACTAAATGCACCGTGCTCGGCTTTAAACTGTTTCCGAGTCTTTCCTCTTTGCTGTTGCCAAGTGGTTCTTGATGAGTTGGCCTAGTCTCCCCTTCCCATCTGTGATCTCCACTCAAGGAAAATAGTATCTGGATTCAAAACAGCCAATTGTTATATTGTTGTTTGTTTAAATTACCAGATTTTATCCTAAGCTTGTGCCAAGCACATAAAGAAAATGGCAGTTCTGAGGTGACAGGCATTGCAACCAGAAAGCCCACTGGCTGGCATCCTTAGATCCTTCTGTAGCAGGCATTGCTTTTAGACCTGAGCCAGGCTCCTTAAAAGCTGGAACAGCTGCCGGGCGGTGGTGGCACACGCCTTTAATCCCAGTACTTGGGAAGCAGAGGCAGGCAGATTTCTGAGTTCGAGGCCAGCCTGGTCTACAAAGTGAGTTTCAGGACAGCCAGAGCTACACAGAGAAACCCTGTCTCAAAAAAAAAAAAAAAAAAAAAAAAAAAAAAAAAAAAGCTGGAACAGCCTTTAGTCCTCAGTGCAGCCACCTGACAGGGGCATTGTTAGAATGAACCCTGGTGCAAAACTGACCAGAGCACCTAGTGCAGATCCCTAAGGACGGGGTCAAAGCCATGAGCTAGTTCTTAATTCTTTAAGGCAATGCAAGGTAGGCTTTCTGAAACAAGTAACTGGTTGTCTGTAAATCTCCTCCCCATTTTACAGATAGATACAGTGAGACTTAAAGAATGAACTGCTTATGATTGTATAAGTAGTAAATAACAAAGCTGAAATGAATGAAACTAGCCTCTTCACACCTGAAAACCCTGCTTTCTCCTGGGGGGAAGCCTTCACATCTTCCAGGGCTCCTTCCCACAGACAGGCAGGGATGATTTCCTGATGACAACTCTGGCTTTGCCAGGGAACACTGCTGCTCCATCCCCAGCCTCACCCTGTCCTGTACCAGTTTGAGATCAGACTCGGGGACAGAGTTATGATCACCACTTTAGAGGCAATATAGGATCCTGAGGGTTGGTGTAATTCCCACAGTGGTACAACTGTACTTTGGGCTAGAATAGGACTAGAAGACCTCCTAACTTCCCATCATTCCTCACTCCTAACTTCCCATCATTCCTCACTCCTAACTTCCCATCATTCCTCACTCCTAACTTCCCATCATTCCTCACTCCTAACTTCCCACCGTCCATCCACGCCAACTCCAACTCACTTAGTTTAAGTTTGGTTGTGGGCCCAGCAATCCTGGTTACACAACCAATATCAAGCATGTATAAACAGATGCAAGAGTCTTGCCTCGGAGAATCTATGATTCAGAATCACAGGATTTGTACATTGTACAGCCAGATGTCTTTAGAAATATGGGAAAGAGTAAAGGCATAGAAATAGCTTCTTTTTTGTGAATTTGTTGTTTGTATATTTTTATATCAGAGCATGAAAATCTGCTACCTATGTCTGGCAAGAACACATTTTGGGAATGGTCCTTTAAAAGATACACACTAGGAATGACTAATTTGTGGCATGAGTCCCTGGAGATGTTTGTGTGGTGCACCATGACGTTCTCGTGGCTTTCTGCCCAGGCTGCCCAGATGCAGCCTTGGAATCTTTTCTGGCACAGCCTTCAGCTCAGCCACACGTGTCTAACGTGTGGGCCAATCTCGGTTTGCAACACGAGTGCACGGTAGAGCTGTAAGTGTGAGTTGAATGATGTGTGGGATGTCTACCTTTTGACATGCTGCTCCTTCATGATTGGTCCACTGTATCTCCATGTCCATGTGTCTGTGTGTGTAAGCTTGTCTTCAAGTGTACTTGTGCACCCACACATGTATATGTATCTATGCATGGTGTAAGATTGTCTTCATGTATTCTTGTGCATCCACATGTATGTGTCTGTGTGTGTAAGCTTGTCTTCATGCATTCTTGCACACCCACACATGTGTATGTGTCTGTGTGTGTAAGCTTGTCTTCATGCATTCTTGCACACCCACACATGTGTATGTGTCTATGTGTATAAGCTTGTCTTCATGTATTCTTGTGCATCCACATGCGTGTATGTGCATGTAAAGAGGAGTGGTCAAGCTCAGGAGTTATTCCTTAGGCTTCTCTCTCCTTGTTTGAAATAGGATCTCTCACTGGGACCTGGAACTGGCATCAGGCCTGCCTGGATGGCCGGAGTTCTCCAGAGATCCCCCTGTATCTGTCTCACCAGCACTGAGGTTATAAACACATGCCACTATGCCCTGTTTTCTACTTGGTTCCTGGGATGGATTTCAGGTTCTCCTGTTGGATTTCCTCAGCCCCAAGCTTTCCCCTTTCTCCATCCATGCCCCACCTCATTCCCCAAACAAGGAGATCTAACTTCAAGGGGGAGGCTAATCAATCGTGGTTTGAAACAGAAGCACAGCACCTGAAGACTGCAAGCAGCAGCAGTTTCTCAGGGAAATTATTTAATTTGATAGACTGTCTTTACCAACCACCCCCAATTCTTGAGACAGATGGCTTTTGTGAAGGCCCCTTCTACTCCACAGTCAGATGACTCAAATGTGTGCCAGCCTCTTGACTCCTGGAGAAAAATCCCTGGAGACCTTTTCCCTTTCCCAAAGGACAGAGTCTTGAAGATTAAGTCAAATCATTGAGAAATTATTTTGGGTAGGGGCAATGCCTTCAGCCTAGAAGTGAGCAGGGAGGAAGGCCCTTGAAGCAGAAGCCATCAGCTTCACCCTCTTTAGACACATGCATCTTTGCAAGTCCCATTGCCAAGGTTAGGTTTTACAGAACAAAGATGCTGGGAGACCTCTACTTGGTCCATATCCGCCTGGAACCTCTGGATGTGAGTTTATTGGTAAATGGGTTGTTTTGAAAAGTTGCTGAAGGATGTGTCAAGGGCCACTCCCAGGCTCAATGAGACTGTCCATGTAACAGAAAAGGACACACAGAGAAACCCAGAAGAAAGTTTTGGGACCAGAGAGCAAAGGCTGGAGGATGCGAGCACAAACCAAGGATGATTATCAAAACGCAGAAGCCAGGAAGGGATGAGAAAGAATTCTCCTCAGAATCTGTAGGGGGACAATGGCCCTGCCAACCTCTTCTGCCCTCTAGAGTGTAAGAGATGTATTTCCATTACTTCGGGACATCCCCATTGTGGATATTTTTTTACACTAGTACATCTTTCAAATGACACAGCTGGCCCCAAAGCCACACTCATGCTTAGCTCTTGGATGCAAGGAAAGCCATTCCAAGACAGCTGGTTAGCCATACTACAGGCAAGGACGCCGAGGCAGCTTTGCCGAGCACAGCATTGGGATATAAAGGCCTGGCAGCCATGTTGATGCTGGAAAGAGGCTAACTCGGTCTTGCCAATCTGCCGTAAAGCTCAGAAGGTCTGAATGGGAAGTGAAGGCCGTGGCAGCGGTGTGGGCTCTAGCAGCTGGCAATCCCCAACCCCCTAGAAAAAATGGAGGCAACTGTGGGCCACCATGGGCTGGAAAGCAGTTAAACATAAAAACAGGTTGTGGATGTCGTTCAGTTGGTAGAGTGCGTGTCCCCAGCATCCATGAAGCCCTGGGTTCTATCCACAGCACCACACAAACTCCAAGCTTTAGGGAAGTGGAGGCAGGGCCATCCTCAGCTACGGAGTGAGTTTAAGGTCAGCCAAGGCTACATGAGGCCTTGCCTAAGCAAACAACAAACAAACAGTGCTGTGAAAATCAAGACCAAATGGAAGGTAGAGGGTGAGGTTTAGTCGGTTTCACATGGCTCAGAAGAGCAGATCACCCATGTGCTTCATCGACGGGTACTGTGTTTCACGGCTGGTTTCACCGGTCATGAGGAAGTTAGTCAGTTGGGTGCTCAGCCTGAGAAAACAGCACAACAATTAATACCTGGGAAGGAAACTTTTCTTTCCATTGTCTGATGTATTTTCCAAGTCACAATTTCTTACTGTGTTCTGAGAGCCACTGGATGCAGCCTGCATTTTGTATTTCAGCTTCAGGGATCAAAAGGCCCTTGCATTTCTCTCACCCTTTCCCTGACCACAATTATTACTGGTAATAAAAGAAGAGCCATCTGCTGCCGCCTGCAATGTGTGCTTTCATTAACCTAACCAGCGTACCAAGAAACCTTTGTCCCCTTTGGAGAAAAATACATTTCTCAATTTAAAAAGTCCTTGTTATGATGATTTAAGTTTCTGTCCCAGTGTTTATTCCCTTTTGCTGGCTAGAGAAGAGGCATATTTTTCCTCAGAGGACTGATAGATTCCAAACTCAACAGTCGCCTGGTGTTCAGTATTCTGTATTCTGCTGTTCAGGGGTTTCCCAGTTAGGGGCCTGCTGCTGAATCAGTCGAGAATAAAGGGGTTGCTGGGAGCTAACCTGAGAGGTGGATTGTAAAGCGTCTGATGCTAGGATTCTTAGGTGGGCTGCACTTCCTCCTCTTCTCCAGTGCTAAGCCTGTCAGATGTAATAAGTATGCCTCTTGGTCCCTAGAACTTCTGTGTGAGCGGTTCAGAGGCACTGGGTGACATTTGTCTGCAGGCTCTGAGCTAGCCCATGGCCATGTGGGATGAAAGACCGAGGGAGAAAGTCATGGGAAGATGGGGGCTTCTGGCCTTCGTGTTCAGAAAGGCAGTACTGTGGCTCCCGGATTGCCGTGGAAAGAATCTGCTGGGCCACAGAGGTGTGGATGCTGCCGACACTGATGTCCCTGGATAGCTCTACCATGCACGCATCACATGGCTGATAGACCTGGCTGAGTCTTGCCGTGTGTCAACTGATTTCAAGACTGGCCATTTTGTATCCTTTTGATATCAAATTTGAGGGTTTTGCTTATTTGATTCAGAGTTTTACTGGGTGGTCCAGGATGGCCTCAAACAATCTTCCTGCTTCAGCCTCCCCGGTGCTGGAAACACAGGTGTGTGCCGCCATGCCAGGCTCAAACTTCCCTCTCAGTATTGTCTCTACATAACCACATTCCCTTTGGTTGTAATAACCTTGATTTGTTATAAATCAAATGGAGGCCATGTGTCTATGGCTGGTACGGATTCAACTATTGATTGCCCAATAGAGAATGAAAGAATCAAGTGCTTCCAGGGGCTGGGTACAGAGTGGCCAGTGCCCTGCATCAAGAGACAGCAGCCCCAAGGTGCATCCTGAGTTCTGGGCTCCTCTAGGGCTAAAGGCAGCCTCCAGGGAAAGGTGCGTCTTTACCTCACTGTCTTCTCTTTCCCTGTCCCGTTCCCTCCCTCTCTTATCCTCGATTCTCTGTCTGCTCAATTGAGAGCCACAAGAACCCCCACTTTAGCTCCGGCCCTAAAAGCTGACCTCAAAGAGGTGTGTGTCAGAAGACAAGATTCTGAGTCTGCCTGCAAGAGGGATTCCACAGCCAGAGTGAGGTTTGTAAGTCCTTTTCCCCCTAATCATTCATTCATTCATTCATTCATTCACTTTACATCCCAATTGCTGTCATCCCAACCTCCTTCCGGTCCACCCTCACACAGTCCCTACCCTTCTCCTCTCAGAGGCTGGAGCTCCTTCCTGGGTATCCCCCACTCTGACCCATCAAGCCTCTGTGAGGCTAGGTGTATCCTTTCCCACTGAGGCCAGACAAAGCAGCCCAGTTAGGGGAATGGATTCCACAGACAAGCAACAGCTTTAGGGGCAGCCCCACTCTATTGTTGGGGGAACCCATACGAAGTCCAAGCAAGCTCGGTTTTTATTACCTAAAGAGGTCATTCTGGTGATAATGATTCAAGTCGCACCCCTAGGTAGAGCCAGGGCCACCCTGGTAAAGCAAGTCCACAGACAGCAGTATCTTCCCACCAGGGCTGCAGGGCATAAACACTCTGATTTCAATTCCAGGTCTGAAACAAAGAGGGCAGACAGTCCCTTCCCTGAGCTGACTGACCTTAGGTCCTAGTAATTCTCTTGAGAGTTTTGTGCAAGAGTCCAGCACCACCAAAAGATAGAGACTAGATTCTGTTTACAGCATCTGTGCCAGAGATTCATATCCGCCCATCAGTAAAATGCTTCCAACTGGAGCTGGAGAGATGGCTCACTGGTTAAGAGCACTGACTGCTCTTCTAGAGGACCTGGGTTCAATTCCCAGCATGCACATGACAGCTCACAATTGTCTGTAACTATAAGATCTAACACCCTCACACAGACATACATGCAGGCAAAACACCAATGCACAATAAAATAAAATAAAATAAAATAAGATAAAATAAATGTTCCTGACGGCGCGGCTTCACAGAACGGTGCTGAGCACTGAGGTAGAAGGGATTAAAAAAAAAATCAAACAACAACAACCAAACCCCCAGGATGATATTCAAGAGAAGCCTTCTTACAAAAGTCAAAGCTATGATTTATAACAGGCATTAGTTTTATGTAATTACTGCAATATTGATTGCACATTCAGCGATTCAGTGATATGCTTAAATTAAAAACAAGTCAAACCTGGTAACAGCTCCAGAAGAATCTTAGTGAGGACACTTACCATTCAGATCTTTTCCACAGTCATTTGATGGAAGCATATAGGGTGCCATGCGATGTATAAGTGTTGATTTTAATGCTTACAGAGCTGTTGCTACCCTTTCTCCTGACTGAGGGCTGAGACAGACACCATAGTACAATGTCAGCTCAACAATTAGAACATAAGACAGAAACAGGCTAGCGGCAAAACTAAATCCCATGGTCAGTGTCTGGAAAGTCCTCAAAGATGAGGGACTGGAAGGAAGGGGATGATCTTAAACAGGAAACACTCCCAGACAAGTCTAAATGAAAGACACTTTGAGGAACAACACTCGAGCTGTATTTTCTAGTAAATTCCACAGGCACTGGATTTGGTACAATGCTTCCAAATGGAACTGCAGAGATGGCTCTCTGGTTAACAGCACTGACTGCTCTTCTAGGGGACCCAGGTTCAGTTCTCAGCATGCACATTACAGCTCTCACAGGTACTGGAGAGACAGGTCAGCAGTTAGTAACACACTCTGTTCCTCCAAAGAACTCAAGTTCAGTTCCCAGCACCCACAAGCAGCACCCAACTGCCTGTAACTCCTGTTCCAAGGGAGTGCAACGCCCTCTTGTGGCTCCTACAGGCACCTGCAGTCATGTGTACAAACCAACCCATGGACACTCCCAAACGCGCATAAGTTAAAAGTAAAATAAAATGCAAACTGTATATGAAGTAACATTCATAGCCACTTCTTCAAGTGGGCTTTTAAAGTGGGCCAGCTGCAGTTGGACATTGAGTACATCATTTTGTATTTAGGTGTGGAGGCCTGACTCTCCCCTCCATAAGACAAGAAAGGAATTCAGAGTCTTTTCAGCTATACCCCAGTGTGCTGCTTTACCACTTACTGAGTAGAATTCTTCTTCTTCTTTTTCTTCTTTTTCTTCTTTTTTTTTTGATTTCCACTGTCTTTCTGGTTTTGAATGTTCATTTTCATTTTTTGCAAAAATCTTTCTATCTGGTCATTTTTATAGCCTTGATTATTTTTGTCATCCTTTTTCTAGTGTTTAAGTATTTTTATTTTTATTTGTGAATATGCATATGTACCTGGATGCAGATTTGCAGTTGAGTCCAGGAGTCCATGGAGGCCAGAAAGGATCGCCTGGAACTGGAATTACAGGTGGTTGTGAGTCTCCCAGTGCATGCTGGGAACTGATCTCAGAGAGGGCAGCATGTATCCTTAACCACTGAGCCTCTCTGGAGCCCCTGGGTATTTTGTCTACTGTTATATGTCCACGCCCACAGTTTCAGTATTGAAGAAGAGGCTTAACCATGCTGTTCATTGTCTCTGCTGATCCTTGCTGCTGCCTTCCCAAAGCTCCCCATAGTCTGTGGTTTGGTATTCCCAATGTTGCTCTTACTTCCTGGGACTCCTGAAGGCCTAAGACTGGGATGCTTTTATCCAGAGGGGACTTAGATTGGCTTCCGCTGAGGGAGGGGACACTAGCTCAGTATATTGCAGAAATCTACATCTCCACTCTCTCTTCCCTGAGGCCCATCTTAGACTCCTCAGCCCACAGTCGGTGACGGTGACAGCTTTAGCTCGAGGAGCATCCTTGTCCTCTGTTCTTCATCCTCCAAGTCTCCCTCCAGACTTGCCTCTTCTCTGTATGTGATAGGGAAGGAAAGACATTCCCCGTCCCCAAACACACACACACACACACACACCTTATCTATCAAACACGGGCCTTTGCATATGGTGTAGGAACCAAAATGTGAGATATTCAGGTCTCGGTTTGAACTTAGAATTCACTGCCCAGGGGCACATTCCGGGAGGAGTACATTCCTTAGTCAGAGGACACTTGCTGGATTAACTTTCAGAGGAGGAAGAAAGAGGCTGATTAACATTCCTCAGACCACAGGGAAGGGAACCCACCTTCATGTGGGGAAGGCCCAGAGCACAGAGACACATTCCAGGCTGGGAAGTAGTCAAGAAGCCAGACCCTTAATGTAATAAACCTGGGCAAACGAAAGACACTCATTGTCATAAAATAATGTGGGAATCTTAGTCACCTAACCTGGGAAGGTCAGCCTTTGTGGTCCTTTGCAGTTTCCCTCCTGAACTCTGTATAAGAACTGCTCTCAGCCTTTGTTCAGGGGTTCTCTTGCCTGCATGCAAGAGAGACCCAGTGCACTGGTATCAATAAACCTCATGTTATTGGAGCGAATCCTGTCCATGAGCGTTTCTGGGGGAGCGCATCCCCTGGTCTTGGATCTTAGAGTCCAACAATGGTAAGTATCCATCATGTAACTAATGCTTTGTTAGTTAATATTTAAACGTGGACCCTGGCAAATTAGTGTAACTGACATCAATAGAGCCGATGCCCGGTCCTGTGTGCCTTCCTAATTATCTGAACTCGTAATTATAACTCGTAATTATTCGAAGAACTTCCTCCTTTAGGTCACAAACGATGAATTCATTGTTGGTTCAGCTTCGAGCACCACCGCCATCTCCCAGCCTTTGCCAACTGTGGCTTACTGTGGCTGGGCCCACATCCCTGTTTGTTTGTCCTAATGTTCGTTACTGTTTGGCTCTCCTCCATCTGCTGCCAATGCAGAACTATTTATATCAACACAGAGAAGCCTTGGTGAGCTTTGCTGGGATAATAACACATCCTCAGAATGCCTTTCATCACAAAGGAACCCAGTTCTCCTCCTAGGACACCTCTCCTGGCGCTGGCCCGGGGACCCTCCCCCAGAGGGACTCCTGGCTTCCCCAAGTAAGTGGCAGCTACTGGCTCATAAGCTTGGATGGTAAGGTCTTTGACTTGCAACTGAAGGCCCTGGCCATGAGACATGCAGTGGAACTTGCCCATAGAGGTCATGACAGCTGAGTCACAGAGAACAGCATTAAAACTGAGATTCTGAGGGAAGGAGAGTGCCCAGTGGGAGTGGAGCCAAGGTGCTGAGTCATGGCCCCGGGCTCTGCATTACTTGCTCTGTGTCAAGCTTCTAGAAGAAGGGTATATTGCCCTTCCTTGAACACTGTGCCACAGAGACACATGTCCAAGATTACACAGCACCCCATAAATATGTACAAGTTTGATGTACCAGTTTTTAAATATTGTGTGTGTGTGTGTGTGTGTGTGTGTGTGTGTCTGTGTGTAGGTCATAGGACAACTTGTGGGAGTCTGTTCTCTCTTTGCACCATGAAGATTCTGGAAGAGGGCTGTGGGAATTGAACTCAGGTTTTCAGGCTTGGTAGTAAGCACCTTTATTCTTTGCTCACCCAGCCATCTTGCTAGCCCAAGTATCAGTTGTTTACAATGAAATTAGTTGATTTTAAAAAAAGAACAGCATTTCCTATCCAATTTTTTTTTTTTTTGATCATCTTCTTTTGATTTAAATAAAAAGAGAGGTTGGACTTGTCTTCCCAGTGCCAGGGGCTGGCTGTGAGCTCTGCAGTTTGGAGCCAACATGGTAATGTGTTGAGAAAGAGACCAGAGATATGTTTGATGGTTGTGTAGTCAGGTGAGGGGAAAGGGGGTGCCTCTGAGGGCCCATGCTGAGGCATCCCCTCCCCCTGAGGTACCAGGCAAAAATAGTATAGCATAGAGTTTATTTAGGGCAGGGGGAGGGGAGTTGAGGGGGGAAAAGGAGAGAGAGACAGAGATACAGAGAGAGATACAGAGAGATATACAGAGATACAGAGAGATATACACAGAGAGAGATACAGAGAGAAAGAGAGAGGCAGAGAGAAAAGAAGAGTAGAGGCCTGCCATGAGCATGTGGAGAGAGAGTGGAGAAGGAAATGGGGAGAGAGTGTGAGCAGGAAGGCAAGAGCAAGAGAGCAAGAGAGAGAGGAGCGGGCAAGCAGCCCCTTTTATAGTGAGTCAGGCCTACCTGGCTGTTGCCTGGTAACTGTGGGGAGGGCCTAGACTAAATGCCGACAGTCAGCAATGTGACACTTGTGCTATCAGATTTCATCAATTCATATAATTCATTACCACCAGTGTTCCATCCGTGGGTACGGGACAGAGTCTAATAACTCCACAGTCACCAGTCTGAAGAAATCAGAGCAGCTCCCGAGAAATCCAGGCTGACGGCGTGGGGAGTGGAGAGCAACTGAACTGAACACATTCATACTCTTGTTAGCATTCGCAGCAGGTGATGTATGAAGTGTGCCCGGGAGCTGGGCCAAAGAGACATTTTAAGACCTAGCATGATTTCGTGCTAAAAATAAAATTAGCAGTCAGATTTACTTACTTATAAGTCAGTTGTACCACTATCAGGGCAATGTGGGACCTACTGCCTCATCTCTAGCCTCAGGCCCACGTTTCTAACTCGGGAATATCAACATTGCATTGCATTGCGCCACTGGGTCAGGGTTGAAAATCAGTGGGTGGTAAGTTTCAAAACACTCGCCTAGAAACAGCTCCAGGGCTGCTTACAAACCCAGGCCTGGCAGGATATTGGCGCTATTTACATCCCTGTGAAGGTTACTTCCCTGCCATAAACACCGTATGAGTCCGATAAGCACTAACCTCCTGCTCCGGGGCACCATCCTTTCTTCTCTGCATCACGGCTACAGTGCACTGCCCTTGGTTAAGTTTCCCTCTGCTCTAAAAAGGTCGTTTCTCTCTCTGAAGGTCACCGAAATCAATATGACAGTGTGGACTTTCAGCCTGGAACAAGCAGATGTCAGTTGTCCTGTTCTCTTCATTTCCAAAGAAAAGTAAACAGACAGGTGTTCCAGGGTCTGTGGGCTCCAATTCGAGCTTACACCAGCTGCTCTTAATGGACCAGCGTCCCCCGGGAAAAACAAGCAGCAATACCTACCTCCTGCTTTTGTTATTAGTAAACATTCTAAGGGATTCTTCTCTTTTGATTTTTATCATGGAATACCTTAAAAAATAGAAATAAAAATTCAAGCCTTTAAAATTTAATGGCTGACCGTATTCCTTGCTTGCTTTCAAGCCTTCCAAGCTATCTCCTTTCTTAATTATCAATAATTAACCTTTTATTTTAGAGACCAAGTAGAAGGAACTGGAAACAGATCTCCATGCCTTGCCCCACCCCCACCCCCATGCTCCTGCATCTGTTCCCAGGCACCACAGCCTCTCTGCATTGCTCCGAAGAACTAGGCCTCCCCATGTCTCCCTGTACCTGTCTACGGGGCTGCTCTCTGAGTCTTCCCCTTAGAGGTCGTCTCTATAAGGAGGAAGCTATCTCACCTCTTCTCTCCTCCACTCGGTCACACAGCTTCTTGCTTCAACAACGGTACAGCCACCACTCTGATCACCAACGCCATTGTCAGCAGCAGTGTCCAGTGTGTCTGCTGAGAGTAGCTACAACGTCTATAGCCACTGCTGTCCTTACCAAGCCACTCCTGTGGATGACTACAGTCTATCTTTCCTGTTTCTAGGGCTCCTGTGCACACTTGACTCCTCTCCCCTCCCCATCTTTCCTAGAGCTTTTGATAAATCCAGTTGGGGCCGGTGAGATGGTTAAGAGTAAAGGCACTGGCTGCCAAGTCTGACAACCTGAGTTCAATTCCTGGGACGTGTGCACGCGCGCACACACACACACGCACACGCACATACACACACACACACACACATACACTGTTCCTTTTGTGATCCCATTTTTGCCTTAAGGTAACCAGAGTTACAGCTAATGTTTATAGTAAAAAGCTCTTAACCAATTCACTTTGGGAGTGAGGGGCTGAGGGGGTTGGTAGAGGGAAATTAGACTAACCAACTTCTATATGTAGAGCAAGTGAACGGGTTTAGTTCAGTAACAGAGAACTTGCCCAGAGTGTGAAAGGCCATGGGTTCAATTTCTAACACCAAAATAAATAAATTAATAATCGAAATAAAATAAAGTGGACAAGATCTGGGAGAGAGTACTCCTCCCACCAGGAGGAGTGGGAGGTCGCTGAGGTTCTGTCTTTAGGTGACTGATAATTGTCTGTTGCTGCTGCAGCCATCGGTTTCCTCCGGGGTGGACGTCTTCCTGTCATGGGTTGCTCTGTTAGGCTTGACCACGATGCTCTTCTTGTGCCCGTTTGTTCACTCAAAACAGGGACAGACAACCTACATAGAATAAATGGCCAGATGCTATGGACACAAAAGAGTTCATGCTAATAACAAAACAAACCCCTCACAGAAGCTAAAACTCGTCGATAACTAG
Organism: Arvicanthis niloticus; assembly: GCF_011762505.2. Lineage (NCBI taxonomy): Eukaryota > Metazoa > Chordata > Mammalia > Rodentia > Muridae > Arvicanthis > Arvicanthis niloticus. The sequence goes on along the minus strand of NC_047667.1, from coordinate 74,219,099 downwards.
GAGCGACCAAACTAAATCCCGTTCCGTAGTGAGAGCGTCACATCCGGCTCCACGCAGTTGGCGTGGGAGCTCCAACACAGCTTTCTTGCAGAAAATGCCCTTAGCATCCACAAATCGTTACCACGGTTGGAGAAATCCAAAGGAACAGTCTAAAAAGCCGTCCAAGGCAGCATAGACTATCGTGGGTTTCCCATGTAGAAATCTGGACTTCCCAGCGTCCACCATTAGGAGACTAGCTACATAAGCACTGTGCACGCGGGAAGCCAGGACCACACAGCAGTGAGCAGGAACTTCATGATGCCGGGAACTAGATCAGTAGTTCAAATTCTTGCCGAGCAAGCTTTGGAACTGTAGTTTGGATCCCAGAACCCGCATAGATGCTGGGTAGGCATGTCAGCTCACCTGTAATCCTAACCCCTCAGTAAGGCTAAAGTCACATCAAAGAAGAGGAGGTGGGAAGATTGTTGGTACCATAGGACCAGGAAGTCAGAGTCTAGATCCTATCTTCCAGATAAGACAGGGTAGCTGCATCCACGGGGTCTCGACAACATGGATGCCTAAACCAGAGCTGCACAGTGGCCTTGCCCCGATGAAGAGCTATAGCAGTTAAGAACTTAGAAAGGAGGAGAATTGGTGTTCTCCAGGCATGAGGCCCGTAACGGTGGTCCAATAGGTGGTCCAATACCAAGCGGAGCCGGCAGCTCTAAAAGCTCTGGAAGCACAAACTAGGCTCAGCAGGTTGTATTTGAGAGGCAGGGGGATAGAAGAGGTTAGACAAAGGGAAGAGGGGAATGATGTAATCATACTTTCATTAAGAATAAGATAATTTTCCCATGAAGGATGAACACCAAGTGGTGGGGGGAATTCGAGGGTCGGGAGGTGGGAGTGGAGGGGGATAGGTGGGGCCACATCCTCATAGAAGCATGAGGAGGGGGAATGGGTTCCTGGGTGGTGGGGGAGGGGGGTTAGGGGATAAAATCTGAAATGTAAATATAATATCCAATTAAAAAAGAAAGAAAAAGAATAAGATAATAAAAAAAATTGTCTGTATTCGGAAAACCAGTTTTTAATAGCCAGGATTACGTGTATACAAAGGGGGAGGTGTGGCTAAGATCCCCAGAATGAATGTCTCACCGTGTCGTCAATGTTTTATTTAATAAGCCAGACTGTGGGGACATCTCACAGAGTAGGGAAATGGTTGAAAAGAGGGTTTAGGAAAGACGGGTCTGCCACCGAGGGGGTGGAATACTAGTTTCCCCACCAGTGACTTGGAGATCAGCACAGACACAGATTTGGCCATTGTCCCATTCACATAGCCCTGTTTCCCAACTCATGAAATCTGAGTCTGTTGACACTAAGGATTTGCCTTCCACTCTGTATATCCCACGATCACTGGAGAGAAACACAAGCTGCTGTCAGTCGGGTTAGCCCACTTCATTTCCTGCTTCCTGCTGTGGGTGAGACTTGTTTAAGGTGAATAAATAAATAAATAAATAAATAAATAAATAAATAAAGGGCAATTGGTTTCTCTTGGTATCTGGCAGTACTTTTTTCTCTCCAAGTTCCTAGTCTTGTACTCATAACCTATAGCAGCTGGCTTTAATTGACATCTTGACACAATGTTGAATTACCTGGGTTTTAGTGAGGGACTGTCCAAACCAGGTTAGTCTGTAGGCTTGTCTCCTGGGAGTGGATGGGAGCGACTATCTTCATGATGGAAACTAAGGGGGAAGCCAGTCCACTGCGGCTTCAGCGTTCTCTAAGCAGGAAACCCTAAACTGTATGAGTAGAAAAACTGAGCCAAACACTAGCATATACACATTAATTCCTTTCTGCTTGACTGCATGTAATGTTACCAATTGCTTCAAATTCCCACAGCCTTGACTTCCTGGCAGTGATGGACTACAATCTACAGTTGTGAGCCAAACAAACTCTTTTTCCCTTCAAGTTGCTTTGGTCAGGGTGTTTTATCACAGCAACAGAAAAGGGAAATTAAGAAACTGCTCTTTAAGGCAGAGGCAGGCGGATTTCTGAGTTTGAGGCCAGCCTGGTCCACAGAGTGAGTTCCAGGACAGCCAGGGCTACACAGAGAAACCCTGTCTCAAAAAACCAAAAAAAAAAAAAAAAAAAAAAAAAAAAAAAGAAAGAAACTGCTCTTTAAACAGAGAATTCTCAATAGAGGAATCTTGAATGGCTGAGAAGCACTAAAGAAATGTTCAGTGTCCTTAGTCATCAGAGAAATGAAAATCAAAATGACCCCCAGATTCTACCTTACACTCATCAAAATGGCTAAGAACCAAATCTCAAATGTTAGTAGATGTTGGTGAGGATGTGGAGCAAGAGGAACACTCCTCCTTTGATGGTGGGAGTGCAAACTTTCACAGCCACTCTGGAAATCAGTTTGGTGGTTTCTCAGAAAACTGGGAATAGCTCTTCAAGACCCAGCTGTACCACTTTTGTGCATATACTTAGAAGATGCCCACCACACCACAGGGACACTTGCTCACCTATGTTCATAGCAGCTTTACTCAGAATAGTCCGAAACTGGAGACAACCTAGATGTCCCTCAACTGAAGAATGGGTAAAGAAAATGTGGCACAGCTACACAATGAAATAGTATTCAGCTATTAAAAATAAAGATATCATGAACTTCACAGGCAAACGGATGGATCTTGAGAATATCATCCTGAGTGAGGTAACCCAGACCCAAAAGAACATACATGGTATGTTAAATGACTCACTGATAAATGAATATTAACCAAAAAGTACAGGATAGCCATGCTGTACTCCACAGACCCAACGAAGCTAAACAAAAAGGAAGGCCCAAGAGAGGGTGCTTGCTTAGAAGGCAGAATGAAATAGTTATAGGAGGCAGACAGAGGGAGGGAACTGGGTGTGAGAGGGGGTAGGGAGGGGAGGGGAGGTGGTTTAAGGATCAAGTGTGGAGATAGACAGGAGAGAGGGCCAGAGGACCAGGAGAATGAATGGAAATATGAAGCTGGGGGTATGGTGTACAGGGCATCTCGAGGAAAAGCCAGAGACCTAGGATGAGGGAGGCTCTCAAGAATCAATGGGGGTGACCTTAGCTGAGAATCACAGCAGTGAGGATATGAAACCTGAAGAGACCACTTCCTGTAGCCAGGTAGGAACCCCAGTGGGGCATTAGGAACACCAACCCACCCACAAAACTTTCAACCCAACCCAAGTTCAAAAAACTCTTAAACTTTTCCTGTCTACAAGTAATTCGGGGATAGGGAATGGAACATAGACTGAGGGAGATGGCCAAGCAATAACCACCCCAACTTGAGACCCGTCCCATGGGCAAGCACCAGTCCCTGCCACTATTAATGACACTGCTATGCCTGTAGACAGGAGCCTAGCCTAACTGTCCTCTGAGAGGCCCCACCCAGCAGCAGACTGAAACAGATGCTCTCAGAGCCTGAACCACTAACCAAAGGGCATATGTGGGGTGGGCTGAACCACACCCCCTGCACACACATATGTAGCAAATGTCCAGCTCAGACTTTGGGTGGGTCCCCAACATCTGGAGCAGAAGCTATCCCTAAAGCTGTTGCCTGTCTGTGGAATATCTGGCTTCAGTGGGAAAGGATGCACCTAGCCCTGCAGAGACTTGATGTGACAAGGTAGGGGGATACTCAGAGGAGAACTTCACCTTCTCAGAGGGGAAGGGGAGGTGGGAATGGGGAATAAAAAATAAATAATAAAAAAAGGAAACTTCTCTTCCCCCAACAGCCCAAAATATTTTAATAGAAGGGTGTGTGGCTACTATTCATGATGTAAAACTATTCAGAAATTAATTCTGTGTTCCCTCCACAGCATGAATGGTTGTTGGCCTTTGACCTTATGAAGACCTGTCTGCACTTATGGTAGGCAGCTGTAACACAAGCACATCAGTAGGAGACAGCGAAGACCGCAGTCATTAATTAACATATTAATCTATATCCCATGACCCTCAACTCAGCCACTACACTTTTAGAGCATTAGCCAAAAGTGATCATTAAATATTTTCAAATATTTTTGTTCCCTGCACTTGTTAAGCAAAGGAGCAGTTGATAGAAACATAGAAACCCCATTAGGTATCATGAGACCCTCACATGGGACATGCATGAATGTTGATGGCCTACCAAAAGCTCCATGGAAGAGTTTCAACTGGAACAAACGGGATATGACAGTGTAACCTACACCTAGCGGTCCTATGCTAAAGACGTCGCTAATGTTTCCCAAACTATACAGACACTAACAAGACAATGAGCGACAAGCTTTGGAGTGGTAGTTGCCACTGGGTAAAAAAAGGTCAGTTACAGAAGTCAAAAACAAAAACCCAACACTCTGTATGAGTGTGTGTGTGTGTGAGATGTAATCAGCATAAGCAAATGCACGAGTGTAGACAACTAGGTAGAATGGTTCCCTTCTCTTTATGTGAGTCCCAGGGGTTGAATTCAGGTCACCAATCTCGTACACCATGTAATCTGCTAAGCTTTCTCACCAGCCAAGGATTTAGTGTAGTTCTGACTGCCTGTAACTTGAAACCCTCCTGTGTCTACCTCCCAAGGGCTGGGATCACAGGAGTATGTGATCATAGTTAACCCTTCAAAGTTTTATAGACTGAAGAAGTACTACCTGTCTAAAATTAAGGGGTAAGGTATCAAAAGAGACCCAAGTGAGGTCTCAGAGGGAACATGTTAACAGAGCCTGTGACGTCCTCAAAGGCAGAGTGTCTCAGAGTGTGATGGGAGGGTCACCATGTCATCCCTTAGGCGACTCAGTCGAATGGGAGGTACCTCGACTTATCACCTGCCCATTCTTATTCAGACCTTGACCTCCAAGGATGATGATGCCATTGGCACCTAGCTCACCTTCAGAGAAGGAAACTGGGATGTGAATCATGGCCCAGAATTCCACTGTGAACATTTGTTCATTTGGCTCTGAGCACTGATATCACAGATACCTTAGAACACTAGCAGAAAAAAAAAATTAGAGTAGGTGACCTCAGATATTGAATTCTAAGGTCCCATGATACATAAATAAATTTCAGATAATTTCCCCTTTTTTAAAAAAACTACATCAATGAATTATGTATTGACTTATTGTGTGTGCATTAATTCCTCAGGATATAATCTCAAAAGTAGGTACATGAAAAGATAAAAAAAAAATCTAAAGAAATTGACCTTTTAAAAAAATTATGTTTTTATTTAATGTGTGTTTGTGTGTACAGGCAAGCTTGCCACGGTGTGTATGCAGAGGTCAGACCTAAGGAGTCTATCTTTTCTTGTACTACATGGGTTCTGGGAATCAAATTCACTTCACCAGACATGGCTGTGTACGCCTTTACCCACTGAGCCATCTCCCCAGGAACCGGATCATTCTTAAACCAAGACTGGATAGAAGTGAGTAAGGGTAGCTGGAGTTTGGTAAAGGAGGCATGTGTAAACAGGACAAAGCAAAGAGGCCGCTGTGAAGCTCGGATCTTCTCACCGTGCCCGGGCTTCCCACTAACTGGACAATTTCCTCCCCAAAGGGGAGCACAGGGAAGAAAGCTGGCTTTCTGTTTGGTTTTGTTTTACTATAGTCGCAAACCTGATGACCTATGTGACAACTGAACTGCAGCTTTCAGAGGGAAAGGCAGAGGGTAGAAGGCTCACCTGGGAGTCAGTTGAACTGTGTCTTGTCCCCATTTCTACTTTGAAGTCTTTGTCCCCAAGGACCTTAGAATTAGACCATATTTGGAGACAGGATTGTTGAAGGAGCAATCAATTAAGACGGGGCAATCCTGGAGAAGGATGAGTCCCTCATCCACTATTACTGAGGTCCTTATTAAAAGGAGCAGTTTGGGAAACAGCAGACAAGAATCTTCCCCCACATAATGCAGCAAAGGAGAAGAATCACAATAAGAAAAAAAATAGAATCCAATCCAATTAGAGACAGTGCTTCAGAATACACAACAGTCGTGGTAAGATTCCTGAAAAGTGTGGAGAAAACAAATGGCCAACGCATAAGACAGACGCCAAATCCAGTGAGTGTACTATCACTGCACGGCACCCGGAGACGTGTGGGAAGTAGAAAGACCTTGCTCACCACAGAGACCTAGAAAGAAGTGGATCTAACAATGAGAGTTATAAAGGATCTGCTGTATTCATCATGGTTCACAGCAAAACCCTAAATCTAATGGGGAGAGGGGAAAAAACAACAACAATCCAACAAGAAAAGCAAAAATAATGTCTCTCATCAGCTTATCTTAAATGCAAACCATCTCAACTGACCAATAAATAGACACAGACCAACCTGACATATCCATCTGAAGACTCTAAACTGACTTATTGCAATGACACCGCACATAGAATGCTTATTTCTACACTGTTTGCAATTGTGAAAAAATGAAAACAGCCTAGATGTGCATCAATAGGCGAGCAGCTGAAGAGAATGTGGTGCATATACAATGGAATTTTATTCAGCCATTGCAAAGCTGAAGTCATGCCACTTGTAGGAAAATGGGGGCAACTGGAGACTTTTATATTAAGTAAAATAATCAACATGCAGAAAAACAAATCTACTGTCTCATACGGTGATCTTGTAGTGTCTGTGTGTTTGAGTTTGTGTGTCTGTGTGTGTGCCTGTATGTGTGAGTGTGTATGTGTGTGCGTGAGTGAGTGTATGTGTATGTGTGTGCATGTACGTGTGCGTGTGTGTGTGTATATATGTGAGTGTGTATGTGTGTGAGTGAGTGAGTGTATGTGTGTGCGTGTGCGTGCGCGTGCGTGTGCGTGTGTGTGTGTCTGTGTGTGTGAGTGTGTATGTGTGTGTGTATATATATGTGAGTGTGTATGTGTGTGAGTGTATGTGTGTGCGTGTGCGTGCATGTGCGTGTGTGTGTGTGTCTGTGTGTGTGAGTGTGTATGTGTGTGTGTATATATGTGAGTGTGTATGTGTGTGAGTGAGTGAGTGTATGTGTGTGCGTGTGCGTGCGCGTGTGTGTGTGTGTGTGTGTGTCTGTGTGTGTGAGTGTGTATGTGTGTCTGTATATATATGTGAGTGTGTATGTGAGTGAGTGAGTGTGTGCGTGTGCATGTAGAAAGGCTAATCTAGAGTCACCTGCCACACAGGAAGCCTGCTGCTGGGCACAGTTGTCCATTTTTAAACTCATGACACACCATCATATAAGTAACTCATAAAATTGGATGTAATAGGGAGGTAATATCATTTATTCCCTTTAACTCAGTGGGGAGATTAATCATTTATTACATCAGACAATTGAAAACCACTCAGAAAGCATTCTCATCATCCTGAGACTTGGCAGTGGAAGGTTTGTGTCCCACAGGCTGAGATTCTTGAATCTTTTCCATCTTTGGCAAAGGAAACATCAGGTAATTTAAACTAGGTGTTCGTGGTTTTTGTTTATTTCCTTAAAACGCTTCTTTGTTAAAGAAAGCCCTAAAAAGCAAGCTGAATTCTGAGAATGCAAGACAAACCACAGTGTCAGCATTCTGGGATTTCCTTGTGGAGTTGAAACCGAGTGAATTACCTGCTGGTTACCACGGCCCGATTTCTAACTCATTAGTCATACTTAACAGCGCCTCTCTCATTCCCACCAAGGACCTCACAGTGGTTTGCAAAGGAAATTGTAACTTCACAGTGAGCCATAGGACAGACATTGGATTTACTATACTTACAACAAAGTAAGGCAAAAAGATACATGACCTAGGTGTCTACCAGGTTGGTTGCTGGTCCTCACCACTTAGGCCTGACCAATCAAACGATTGCTTGAAGAAATCGCTGACCAGGTATTCCTCCCCTGAGAATATGCCACAAGCACTGGTAAGGCCACCTGCTGTTTTCACTGCTCAGGTCTGAGCCAGAGCATATGCCACTGTTGCTAGGCCACCACATTTCCTGTCTGCCAGAGCAAAGTCAAGGTGACATTGTGACGTGTGGCCACTTAAACTCTGGAGATGCTTCCTGCTGTTGGGCTGTGTGAGTCACCATGCTTCCCAAGGGCAGTGGACATCTGCTCCCAGCAAACCCAAGAAACCAAACTAATCCAACAGAAAGAGGATTTGTTGAAAATACCAAAACAAAAATGGCGCCCTGGCCTTGGTAACCTCTGAAGGAGCCAAGTCACACTTCCAAGAAATGTTTGCCCCAAGTGTAAATACTGCTTCTGGTGGCCTGTCCCTGTGGAATCAGGACCAGAGAGAGCGTTCAATAAAGTGAGTGACATCCTAGCTCATTTAGTAGAGTGATTGGCTACCACGTAGGAAGCCCCATCGCTAGAGCAGCATAAAGCTGGGCAATGCTGGCATAATTCTGTGGTCCCGGCATTGGGAAGTAGAGACAGGAGAATCAGACTTTTAGGGTCACTCTCTATCATGTAATCACTTCAAGACCAACATAGGATATATGAGACTGCAGAAAGAACACGACTGAAACCCAACATGAGGTGAATTGATCTAAACTATGAGGCCTAGAGATGTTCAGCAATCACCTTTGTTGACAAATTATGGAAGTTAGGTAGAAGGCTCCCAAAATATTGATCCATTTAGGCCAGGGCTATTTTTTCTCATCTCCCTTAAAGATTTCTTCCCGACATGTACTTAAACTTCTTTCTAGAGATCTGTCTTCACTCATGAACTAATGCAGCTCCCAGCCCTGGTCAAAGAAGCCTCTTTTGGTCTTGGCAAGTAGACCAAACCCAGGACCCCATCACTGTCAAAGGGATGAGAACAAGTGACTACTGAGTTCTTTGCCTCGAACAAAATATCTGTGACTTTAAGGCCGTGGGAGCATCCCAGAAGAGGAGGTCAGATGGACAGTGGGAATGAAAGGATGAAGAAGCATGTGGGCAGTGGTGCTGTCTTCTGGATACATCATGGCCACTGTAGTCATGAGCACGAAGCCATGACTGCTTTCATAAGACCAGAAAAGCAAATAGAGAATCTGAAGGAAAGAAGGAGGTTGGTAGAAGTCAAAGAGATTGAAAGAATAGAATACACGGTGTGTGTGTTGTGGATGATATAATCACAATGAATGGAATACAAATACAATATTGCCAATACATTTAAATATATATTTATAAATAAAAAGATCTCTCCCCGTGCTTCCCATGTCCATGTTGGGGTGCTGACGAGCCTAAGGAGATGACCTTGCCTCCGGCTCACTCATCAATGTTCTGCCCATTTTTTGCTATTCCTGCCACAGAGAAAAGCCAGGTTACATCAGTTTTGGAAAATGTCTCCTGTTACCTAGAGGGCGTACTTTATATAGAAGCATCCTCCAATCTATTCATTTACTATTTTTTAAAAGTGATGACGAGAGAGACCCAAGAATGACCCTTCCTGTGGGGAGCTAACAGAAGGTGGCTATCATCCTTGCAGCCATCTTGAGCCATATACCCTGACAAGAGACTTGTTTTCAACAACCTACAACAGCTGAGCACACCCTGATAACATCTTGTTTTATATACCCAGGATCTTCCCTTGGGTGTGTGAGACTTAAAGCCGTGATTTAAGAAGTGAGACTTATAAAAGGCAAGAGACAGACAGAAGAAAGGACCTGAAAACTTGGAACTTGGAGGCACTAGGGACTAGGAACTAGGGACTAGGAACTCGAGACTTGGGACTTGGACTAAGAACAAGGGACTTGGAAAGAGAGAAGAGAGACTTGAGAATAAACGGGACTGAATCACACTCTGTCTGGTCTCCATTCATCACGTCCGCCCTCACTCGTTCTCTTGCTGAACCCTGACCTGCAGACCAAGTGGGGACAATTTAGCCCCCAAAGCTTGGGGCAGTGCGGGCTCTAACAATTTTGGCCCCCAAGCTTTTGGCAGTGCGGGTTCCAACATTTGGCAGAGTGGTCCCCGACACCTTCCCATGCAGCTCTACTTTATAAAAATGTGAGTTGTAAGGCAGTGGGGTACCCAGTTGAGTCTGCTTCGAAGCCCAGAGACCCTAAAGGGATGGTAGGAGTTTGGCAGTGCTCCTGGGCCTCCTGGTTCCTCTCACTTAGCTTCAGCCCTCCACAGCCCCTCCCATCAGTCATGTAGGAAGGCTCTCCCACATGTAGATGAGGTATCTCCAAACTCTCAGACCAAGCCAATAGGAGTTACCTGCTGCTAGACCTTAACCCATCCCAAAACTGTATATAAGAACCCTATTAGGGAGAAGTAAAGGTGTGAGAGAATCATCCCGAGTTTCTGTCGCAAGAGCTGTAACACTTGGGAAGAGAGCTGCTCTCCCAAAGCGCCTTCAAGACCCTTCTGGTGCTCCTTGTTAGCTAGCCGGTTTCTCATCAGCTCCGTGCAGACTGACAGGCACAGCACCTGGAAGCAACTGGGTGGTGACAATGGAAACACAGGTAGAGGCAGCAGTGGAGACAGTGGAGGCGATCCCCCCCCCCCCCCCGCCTGCTCACACTCAATCCCCTTGGCCCAACCCCACCTCCCCCACACCTGGTCTGGCCGGAGATCTTCCTGGGAAGCCTTCTGGAACGGGGACCCACAAAAATGTATAATAATAATAATAATAATAATAATATTATTATTATTATTATTATTATTATTATTATTATTATTATTATATTTTTTGGTTTTTCGAGACAGGGTTTCTCTGTGTAGCCCTGGCTGTCCTGGAACTCACTCTGTAGACCAGGCTGGCCTCAAACTCAGAAATCTGCCTATCTCTGCCTCCCAAGTGCTGGGATTAAAGCCACCACTGCCCAGTAAATTATTGAATTGGTGAGTAGTAAGGAATAAAATTTTTATACAAAGGAAGAAGAGATGCTCCCAGAAGAGCTAAAATGATAGAAACCTAAACAAAATCAGATATCTAAGGCTTGCAATCCTACACACATGAATTGGACACAGCCCCCTTTCCAGGAGTGGGGTTTTTTTTTGTGTGTGTGTATATTTGAATGTTATATTGTTTTGAGTATTCTAAGGGGTAGAAGCAATACAACTTTAGAGTAGTGAGGATGGCAATGTCATTTGATAGAGTGCTTGCCTAGCATGTGCAAAGCCCTGGTTTCAACCCCAGCATGACACAAAGCCAGGCATAATGGCACACACCTATAATCCCAGCACTGGGAGGTGTAGGGGGCAGTTCTGATGCTAAGGTCCTGTTCCCCAGTTGGTTCGGATCGATCAATAAAAATGCCAGTGGCCAATTGCTGGGTGAAAGAAAAGAGGCAGGACTTCCAGGTCTCCAAAGACAGGCAAAGAGACCACGAAGGAATAGCAAGGAGGGTTTTTCACTGTGTTTCAGAGAGAGAAAAGGTGACCAGCCCTGGGGGCAGATTAGAAATGCAACTAAGCAGAGGGCAGTTTGGGGTTGTTGAACAAGGAGAGGGTAACCAGGACACTGAGGTAAGGGCAGATGAAAAGGTGCTGAGCTAAGAGTACTGGGAAGGGCAAACCAGCTGGGGGAGATTAGAAGCCCCCAGCAACTGAGCCAATAAAGCAGGTTGAAATTGAGCTATATGTGTGTCTGTGGTTTTCATCCATGGATCCAATATTCTCTGGGTGGCAATTGGTGCACAGTCCTCCTGGAGCTTAAAGTGGGGTAACAAAAACTACATGCTACAGGGGAAGAACAGTTCAAGGTCATTGTCAGAAACACAGCTAGTTCAAAGCCAGCTTGGGTGCTATAACAGTTGGCTCTAATGTCAACTTACCACAGATCATCCAGGTAGAGTGCCTTGGCTCCGATCCCCCTGACTGATGAGGCTAGAGTCACCCCTATTGTGGGTGAGACCTCTGGTAGCAGCCCAGCTAAAAGGGCATGGTAGAAGGAACACCATCTCACCCTACACTCTCTTGTCTCCCCTCTTGCTGCTGCTGTTGGTCCCTGGGCTGACATCAGAAACAGCATTTCTGGGCTTCTGTCATACAAGGAGGACCAGTAAGAACCTTGTATGTTGGGACTCAGATTGGGACTTCTGGGGCTCTCACCCTTGTTAATTGAGCAACTACTGTGCTGTCAGCTCCCCAGTGAGAGGCTGTGACTATGGGACCACTCTAGCTGCTGAATACACAGCCTAGACCTTAGGAACTACCCGGATCTCAGACTCTTGAGAGTTATTTAGCTGTTGTCACTGTTTTATCTTAAATTCACACACACACACACACACACACACACAAAAGCACACACATTTACATACACACGTGCACTCACACACGCACATACACACACACGCACGTATGCACACACACACAGGCACACACATTTACATACACACATGCACACACACATGCATGCACGTATACACACACACACACACACACACACACACACATCCTATTAGTTCTGTTTTCCGGAGAACCCTGACAAGCACATCTCCATGAGACGCTGCCCTACATTTTCCCTGAAAGTCAACCATTTCCTCGGCTCTTTCCCACTGGTGTCATTTTATGTGTAGAGAATGTGCTGTACATAATTGTGCAGCATAGATAGATCTTCACTTTCCCATCATCTGAAGTCCCAACGCCTGAGTGTTGCCGTGCATTCCAGACCCATCCGTGTCTGCCGACTCGGCACTCACACACTCATACAGTGGAAACACTATCGGTCGCTTGCCTTCATCTCCTGTTACAAACACCAACAGGAAGGATTGCCCTGTGAGCATTGTTTTCTGGCTGGTGAGTACTTACTCAGGAAAATTCCTAGTGATTGGCCTAGTGAGAATTCGTCTTATCTGCTCTCTGTGAGTTGAAATGAGTTTTCTTTGGAAAATTTCATAATAGCTCTGGAGGTCAGAGGGAGCGTGAGGCTGTTGCAGAACCCGGGCTGCTGACCCAGTGGCTGGCACTGAGTGTGCTCAGGCTGCTGTTCATCAATAGAGGAGTATTTTAAAGACACAGTAAAGCTTACAAATGACCAAGAGAGCCATTTTTTTTTTTTTTTTTTACCTTCTGTGATTTTTTTTTCTGCTGCCGTACAGCGTTTTATGAAAATGGTGTTTGCTGTTTCAATATATCTGTGAGTCAGCAGAAAATGACTTTCTGGGCTCTCAGTTTAACTTAAAGTCACACAAACTCAATGAATGTTTGCAGAATTGAAGGAAATGATTCTTTTATGTGACTTCAATACACTTTTCCATTTTCACAGTAGAAAGGCAGCACAGACAGGTAACAATCTGTTGTCATAAACAGAGAGATTCCGGTATTAGCTAGAATTGCAGGATAGCTTAGACTCTAGATTGATGTGCTGTCTGTCAAGGGCTTTGATGTGTTTAAGTACACAAAGATATTTATTATGATATATAACGGCATTATGATGTGTGTGTGTGCGCGCGCACTTGTGTGTGCTCACCTTTGGGTCTTGTTTGTTCGTAACTGTCGTTTTGACACAGGGTCTTCTGTATTCCCAGGCTATCCTCTAATTCTGGACTGCGTCAGATAATCTTGAATTTCTGATCACCCTGCCTCCACGTCCCCACTAGTGAGCTTACTGGAATGGGCCATTCTGCCTGTTTTTTGAGACAGGATTTCTCACTGGCGTAGAGCTCCCCAGTAGGCAAGGCTGGCTGGGCAGCACGCCTCAGAGATCTACAGTTCTCCATTACCCTAGTGCTGGGATTTTAGGGTGCAAGCCACACACGTGGCTTTTTATAAAATGTAAGTTCTAGTGATTGAACTCAGCTCCTCAAGCCACACGACAAGCACTTACTGACTGAGTACCTTGCTAGCATTCATGGTAGCATTACTTACAGTTGCAAAGAAAAGAAACTACTCTAGGAATTAATAATGCACTGGATCCACTCAATCTATTATATATTATTCATATTCACAAAGACTTTGGATTTACATAGCACCTTAATATAAGGCATGTTAACTTTAAAAGGAAGTATTATATATAATATAGATAATGTGCTGTTTATATGGTCATATATATATATATATATATATATATATATATATATGGTTAACATCACATTTTAAAGGTTATGAATATGGGTTAGGAAGTTGGCTCATTGGTAAAGTGCTTGCAGTACAGACACTAGGACTGGAGTTCAGAGCCCCAGCGCACAAATCCAGGCGTTGTGGCACATGTTTGTAACCCAGTGTTGGGAAATAGAGACAGGAAGATCTCCAGGAACTCCAGGCCAGCCAGACTAGCCAAAACAACAAGCTCCAGGTTCAGTAAGAGACCCTGTCTCAAAAAGAAAGGTGGACAGTGACAGGAAAAGACAGGAAAAGACACTTAATGTCAACCTCTGGCCTTCACATGGACATGCATATACAAATATACCATGCTCTCTCTCTCTCTCTCTCTCTCTCTCTCTCTCTCACACACACACACACACACACTCATGCATCCATGCACACATGAACACCCACACACATAAATGCACACATTTATGCATCCATGAACATGCACACACACGAATGCACACGTGTGCACACACACACACAGTTTTTTAAAGTTTAAGTTTGGTTAGTTTTAAGTGTCAGCTTGACACAGCCTAGAGTTCTCTGAGAAAGGAGTCTCAACTGAGGAGTTGCCTAGATGGGATTGGCCTGTGGGACTGTCTTTGGGGGCTGGTTTTGTTTGTTAGTTGATGTAGGAGAGCCCAGTCTGCTGTGTATACGTGTGTGTGTGTGTGTGTGTGTGTGTGTGTGTGTGTGTGTGTGTGCATCCTGAGGCAAGGGATCCTCGATTATATGAGAAAGCTAGTTAAGTAAAATCCAGCCTGAAAGCGAATGAGCAGCCTTCTCCATGGTTTCTGCTGCACTTCCTTGACAATGAGTTCCCTAGCAGGGGTAATGTTGGACACAAGGCAAGCAAGGTCTTGCTTCAGGTTCCTGCCCCAACCTTCCTCAGTGGTGGAGTGGTAAAACCAAATAAACCCTCCCTCCCTTGCTGTTCGATTGCCTTTGGTTAGAGTGTGTTATCACAGCAGTAGAAACGACAAGATAGCTATGAATCCAAGCCTATAATCCCAGTACTAAAAGCCTGAGGCAGGAGGATTGCTGCAAGTTTGGAACATTGGCTAGAACACATGTCTCATGGAAACACTGAGCTTTACTGTTTAAGCTCAGAATTTAAAGCTAGACTCCAAACATCAGATAATCCTGGTTCCCCTGGGCAGGAAAACAGGGAGCCAGAGACACACTTGGCTGATCTAGAACTATTTTGCTGCATTCTCCAGAGCAAGGAAAGCAGTAGCTGTGAACAGCAAGGTTTGGGTTTTTTGTTTTGTCTTTTGTTTTGCCTACAAAAGTATAAAACACTTGAAAATTAAAACACACAAAGAATTAGTGGGACACTCCATCTGTTTTTTAATAACCATTACTTTTCTGATTATAAAATAATGTATGTTCTTTATAGAAACTATAAATAATGTAAGAAACTAAGCACCGTATAAGCTCGACTGTAGCTCTGCCATGTAACCCACCCGCTACCGAGGGAGGGGAGCCTGCAGTCTCCCCGGCAGAGAAGCTTGGCAATCCAGTGTCTGCTCTGTAATCCTGGTTTGGTAATCCAAGCCAGGATCTGGGTTCTGCAGGCTGGCTCGCACTCTCCATTGCTGTCACTCAGCTTGGGCCTTGTGTAAGGGAGCAGCTGTAAACAACACCTGAATGAATGGTTTGGGCTCAGTCCCTCAAACTGCATTTACAGCTGGGTATGGTGGCCTTTCATCCCATCACTCACTCGGGAGACAGGGTCAAGTTGACCTTTGTGAGTTCTAGGCCAGATTGGTCTACAGTTCGTGTCCCAACCAGGGCAACAAAGTGAGGCCAGGTCTTACACATTCTCTCTCTCTCTCTCTCTCTCTCTCTCTCTCTCTCTCTCTCTCACACACACACACACACACACACACACACACACACATACACACACACCCTCACTTACACACTCTCACACACATACTGACACAACTCATATACTACACATACACACCTACACATATACACACTCACACACTCAATAAAACTTGGTCATTTTCATTTCCTTTATCCTGTTGTCTCAGAAACTCACCTAATTTGCAAAGACACATACTGAGTCAAAACATAGAAATCAATCTGTCCAGTGGATAGAAACCTCACAAGCTGGTTGTAGACATTCTGTTAGCTGACAAAATACACTTCAAGCCAAAACAAGACAAAAAAGGCCAAAAAACCAAAACAAAAACAAAGTCCACTCCGTATTTTAAAAGGGAACAAGTCACTGCCGGGCGGTGGTGGCGCACGCCTTTAATCCCAGCGCTTGGGAGGCAGAGGCAGGCGGATTTCTGAGTTCGAGGCCAGCCTGGTCTACCAAGTGAGTTCCAGGACAGCCAAGGCTACACAGAGAAACCCTGCCTCGAAAAACAAAAAAAAAAAAAACAAAACCAAAAAAAAAAAAAAAAAAAATGGGAACAAGTCATCAAGAAGACAATGTTACCATTCCTTCTAAGCTCTGCCCAGTGAGTAGGCTTAGCTTGCTTTTATAAAAGGGACTGTTTGCGCTCTCTCTCTCTCTCTCTCTCTCTCTCTCTCTCTCTCTCTCTCTCTCTCTCTCTCTGTGTGTGTGTGTGTGTGTGTGTGTGTACTCCCTTTCCAACTCCCCTTCTCATGCCCAAAATAAATTCTATTCTATACTGTACCTGTCCTGTGTCTGGTACCTCGGCGGGAAGGGATGCCTCAGCATGGCACCATACCACACTCTACAAAACGTATATTCGGTTTGTTTGTTTGTTTTTGTTTTGGGGAGGTTGTTTTGTTTTGTTTTGTTTTGTTTTATAAAACACAACATTTGGATCCATAACTCAGATTTGCAAACTCGCAGGTTCGTGAAACGGAAGATAGTTAAAAACCGGCACCCAGTGCAGCTTGTTCCCAGGCAGCCGCCATGTTCCCGCTGCTCCTTGACCGGGGCTCTGGCTAACTAGAAGCGCTGGCCCTGACACCCAAGAGTCGCCAGCACCAGCATAGTGGATGGCTCTGCCAATCCACCATGGTGCCCACAATGCTCAGCTGAGCCCAGCCCATTCCCGCTATGCCCGTTCCCACTATGCCCGTTCCCACTATGCCCTCAGTACCCTGTATAAATGAGACTCTTAAAGCTTAAAGATCATCCAATAGCTTTATATATTTGAAAATGCTCAATTAACAAGATGCCCACACGATTAGAATTGTTGCCCCATGTCTAACCTTTTGATAGAAATTGATAGCCAGGACTGCTTTTGACCCATCTGTCCTCCTCAATGGTTGCTACGTTTCTTCTTTTCTCCTCCCCTTCCTCTCCTTCTATCCTCCCAACGCCTCACTCCGCTTACCTTTCATACTGCCCAGTCACAGAGCTTTACTGCAAGTGTGTGTGTGTGGGGGGGGGGAATGGATATCCTGCTACAGGCTCATATTTCCCACTGCCACATGGACTTTCCAGACACTGAATTGCTAGAACTCTCCATCCAAACACTGGTGAATTGGTAAGCTTCCTATATCCACAGTCTTGTTTTAAGACATCTATCCTTGAATGAGCTCACTCTCTCTCCTCAAGATTGTTCTGGAGATGGTTTCTTCCTCATGCTACTGGAAAATCATAGGCCTAGATAAACCAAACGGGCCCTGGCCCCACAGCTCGGGTGATGGTCTTGCAGCTCAACCTCTAGATTACTACATGATGACCTGGTAAACCTAGCCCTGCTACTAGTTATAACTATTAATCTATCCTTGGGAAAGCAATAATATTAACAGCTCTACTCTCACCCAGTGGGTGTCTCACCTTTGTCTGTACCTCCAGACTCCCCAGTGGGATAGCTCCATCCTCACTCAAAAAGAATGCCTTCACTGTTACTTGCAGCCTCTCTATGGGAATGCCTCCTAGTCTTTAAGGCTTCTGAATCCATGGAGTAACTCTGGTCCCAATACCCACTAAATAATAACTCTAAACGACTGCTTAACTGTAGTTAAAGAAAAAAATCCAAAACAAAACTTTTACAATTATAGCCAGCCATCCAAATAATGGAAAGATTTCTATGTAAGCTTCTCCTCACCTTCCCTCCCCAATCACCTTATCCAACCCTGCTCCACAGAGCACGATCTGCTGCACTAGAACAGTGTTGCTGGGAAGCTGGCTCTCCTGAGCACAGCTGTGGGCGAGCGCCAGGGCGTCCACACCATCTCCAGCGTGCTAGCTGCTGCTGCTTGCTTGCCTGCTCTCCGTACCCTACTTTGCCAAGCCGCTACTGCCAGCTGCTTGCTTCATTGGGCAGTATTAATTTCTACTTCCTGAGAATTTTTTCTTTCACCACAGCCCACACCTCCACGCTCCCATAGCCACTAGCTGCCACCACTGCTGCCAGCTGTATGCTCCAGTAGATAGTCTTAAATCCCTGTGCACCGCTCGGACCCACCAAAACGACAGGGGCTGCCTATGGTGACAGGAAGAGAGCTCCCATTTCATTCTAAGGCGTAACAAACATGTGACTTTCCTCCACAGGACGAAGTATTGCTTCAGCACCCTCTAAGCTAAGGGCAGTCACATGGCTGGCAGTAGCTTCAGAGCCATCTTGGTTAAAGGCAGTCTCGTGACTATCCTCCATCTTTGTTATGGTCAGTTCCCATTTCACTGCCCTTTTTAACCTTAGAACAGCCTGATTTAAGGACTTCAAAGACATTTTAAAATTAAGATAAGGTTTTCATGTGATTTCTATCCTGTTTTAATAAGTAATTATTTAATATTAATTTAAAGGTTTACAACAGTAAAAGGGCTAAAGACCACAGCCTTAAAGGTATGTTTAGCCTCGTTTTTGCTACTGTCATTACTGCTATAGTTACAATATACTCTTTGTTTACCAGATACATCCAGAACAAATAATTTAAAACAAACATATTGTTTAATTTAGGTATGCTTAATAGACTAGTTCTCAATCTTGTCAGAAATCTGCTAAAAGAAATGTTAAATGTTTAAGCTTACCAAACTCCCAAATCCTGACAGTTTACCCCCCCCCCCAAGGTCTCCAAGAAAATATGGGCACAGGGACAAGACTGCCTAGATTGTGGTATGATAACCACTGAGAAACACTGCTCCATTGCCCTGTCGCTGCTGGGGCTTGGCCTAAACTGTGGAAGAGCAGAGACACCCTGAGTATTAAATGTCTCATATTGCCTAAGACAAGGTAAGTCATGTCTCCCACAATCCCACTCCACAGGAAAAAGCTTCTTGTCTTCTGGGCCTGATGGCCAGATTACCTCTAACAGAGTTGCCATGGAGACCAGGGGGACCTGGAAACTGTAGTAGGTATAGGTAGTGGACTACAGACCAACCTCTGTCATTTTAATTAATACCTGACATCTAGGTCATAATTTGTTCTTCCCAGATTTCTGGGTACACTGACAGCTAAGCTAACTACAGCTCGACAGCTAGAACACAGACACCTAGCTCCTTAGCCCAGGGTAATCCACCGTCATATTAGCTCATCAGTCAATTTGTTAACTAGTTAATACTACCAGATCTCTTGTCAAAGCTAAAGACAGGTTTGCCTTGCTCACAGGCTTCATGACAAAGGATACACAAGTTCAGATGTAACCCTTCACAGATGGAACCTCCTGCTACTTCCTTATCTAAACTCGGCTTCCCGTGACTAAAGGCCTCATGTTTCCTCCCTTGTTACTCCGTTGTCCTAACACTAACCGAGAGAGTTCTTACAAATTAGCCTAACTTTAACAAAACACTCCACTACACAATCCAACGTTTACAACCACAAGTTCAAATTTAAGTCTCCTTTGCTTATCTTCTAACTATAGACTTAAAATCTTTCTCACGCTAGAGCGGCCCTATCAGCTGTCATAGTTCAAAAGCTAGGTTTCCTTTGATTGTTTTTAACTATGGACCTAAGATGTTTCTCATGCTAAACTATATGACCAACTACCATATTCACAAGGTTAAGGTTTAGTGTTTTCTTTCATTGTCTTTTAAGTGTAAACTTAAAAATGCTTCTCCTTATGCTAAATTAATATGTATTCAGTCTTCTAGACAGAGGAAAAGGCCCTTCTTGCCCCTTCTGCTTCACCAAAGGTTTTTGTCCTCCCTAAGATTACCTTAAAGACTGTTCATACTGTTAACAACTTTAACTCTTTTGTAAATGTATAAGCTCCAGGAAACCTACTCAGATCTACTTCTCTCGACCAAACAGACTCCATCTAGATAAATATACCTGCCAATCAATAGCCTAAGTTTCTACCTGTTATCTATTCCAGAAGGTGGGATTCCTCTCCTGTGCCTTGGTTTTGTAACTCCTGTCACCCAGGCCACTAAGACCTAAGGGTTTCAAATGTACACCTAAGAAAAAAATTTTCTTCCTAACGCAATTAACTTTATTCTCTACCTCTCTATATATATCTGAGGTAGAGAAGAAAGGGATATATATATATATCTCCATCCCTTTCCCCCCCTCCCCTTCTCCCTCCTCTTTTTCTTCTTATTCCTCTCTCTCTGTCTCTCTCTCTGTCTCTGTCTCTCTCTCTCTCTGTCTCTCTCTCTCTCTCTTTCTCTTTCTCTCTCTCTCTCTGTCTGTCTATGAACTTCTGATACTCTTGCCTCTACCTTCCCAGTGATGGGATTACAGGTGTATACAACCATGCCTGGTCTATGGGATACTGGGGGTCGAACCCAGCTAGGTCTTTGTTCATGCCAGCTAAGTACTCTGTCAGCAGAACTGCATTGCCAGATTGAATAAAAGCTTTTAAGTAGAGAAAACTGTTCAAGAGAAAGAGTGGAAAGAGAGTAGACATTTACAGGCGTGGCAACAGCTGAGTTTGCAGGAAGGATGAGTCAGGAGGAGGGCTGCATGAGCGTGGCTCTAAATGACAGCCTAGGGCATTTAGACATTATTAACCAGCTGGACGCATGGGTGCTAGTAAGGGTCTCTTAGCAGAACATGACAGTATGAGAATATTCATATCTTCCCGTTCAGTCAGGCAGACAAAGCAGTGGCAGGGGCTTTGGGAAAGTGGGCACTAGTTCAGGTGTTGAAATGGTGGCTTTGCTTACTTTTCTGCTTGAAACTCGTTTTTTGCCTCCCGTTGCCCAAAAGATCCAAGTTCAAACTGCAACGGGTGCTCTAAAGGGCCTGGATCTATTCTGGCTCCTTAAACTCACCTCACCAGGAAAGAGACACAGAGTAGCTGATGTCAGTGTGCTCTGGATGCATGGCCACCCTTCTTTCAGCAGCTCATGCTGTCTGGGCTGTCTCACCTCCTGGCCTGCGTGCTTGCTATCGGCCATACCTGGCATGGGAGCTAGTCTCCCCCCATCTCTACATGTGGGCAGACCTACTTTTCATTCAGATCTTAGTGTAACAGGTTGTCCTGGGGAGCTGTCCCAGAACCTCTGATTAGGCGGTCTTCCTGCTCCTCAATCCCAGGATACCCTGCAATTCTCCTGTGACACATATTAGAATCTATAGCTGTCAATGTTTGATCACTGTCTATGACCCTGGGAAAATAGGAACTGTAGTAGCTTCCATATCTCTCCGCCTGGACCTTAAGTACTCGGCTGCCATATAAACTTGCTGACTAATAGACATGGTGGTCAGTAATTAGATCCTAATTAGGTATTGTTTTTTAAACCTACTATGTGTGCACATGTATGTATATATGTATGTAAATGCACATGCACCACAGCAAACACGTGGCACTCGGAGGACAATTTGAGAGAGTCAGCTCTCTTCTTCCATCAAGTGGGTTCCAGAGATCAGATTGTTTGGCTTGGTGGCAAACTATCGTATAGGGTGAGATCGTCTTTTTTAATCCACTCATCTACTCTGTGTCTTTACTGGCGAGTTGAGGCCATTTACGTTTAAAGTTACTATTGTCAGACATTTAATAATTCCTTTGATTTTATGGTTATCTTTCTGGTTGCTTGGATTATCACTGTTCCTTTCTTTCTTCTGTACTGTTTATTGTGCTGGACATGATGGATTTCTTAGTCATTCTCATTTGTTCAGATAGTCATTGATATCCTCATATTTCCAAGTCTATAAGATCTTAAGCAATATGGTCCCCTCAGGTCCAATATTAGTAATCTGTCTCCTCCTCCTTCTCGTTCTTCTTCAATTAAATCTTTCCAGACCTTTTTTTTTTTTCACTGTAGCAAAAACCTGACCCCCTTGTCTTATTGTTTCTATTATACATTCATTTTGCATCATCAGTTTGAATTCCTTATTATTATTTACTTTGACGCCTTAGGGCTTAACTTGCTTTTAAAACATCTTGGGTTATAAGTTTCTGTAGGTCACAAGTTGTACATCCTTTAATATTTATATGCACAGTAAAGACTAAATTTCTTTCTAAGTGTCTCATAAGGTATGACTTGTCAAAAATTTTTTTTCTTATATTTCAAACATTTTTCACCTTTTGCATATACTTGGTTCAGAATTAATTTCATATCATGTGGGGACTAGAGCATCATCTCACTGTGAGATACCATACATCACATACACAAAAGTTTGTGTTCAATCCCCTGTATTCCAAAAAAAAAAAATGAAATGAAATTTTAAAAATGAATAAAATATGTTTATTTTTAAGAAGAGAGTTCGGTTTTTGTGGAAAATTATTGAGTTTGGTGCATACAGAAATAATTTCAGTGTTCAAATTATTGAAAATAATTAATCTCCAGGATCCATTAGGTACAAATAGAAATAAATGTTGAAGTTACTTTTTTGTCATCGATTTATTTATTTATTTATTCTACATTCCAGATTTTATTCCCATCCCCCTATCCACCCTCCAACTGTTCTACATCCCATACCTCCTCCCCATCCCCCTGTCTCCACGAGGATATCCCCATCCCCCTACCCCCACCAACCAGACCTCTAAACTCCCTGGGGCCTCCAGTCTCTTGAGGGTTAGGTGCATCTTCTCTGACTGAACCCAGACCCGGCAGTTCTCTGCTGTATATGTGTTGGGGTCCTCATATCAGCTGGTGTATGCTGCCTGGTTGGTGGTCCAGTGTTTGAGAGATTTCAGGGTCCAGGTTAATTGAGACTGCTGGTCCTCCTATAGGGTTGCCCCCCTCATCACCTTCTTCCAGCTTTTCCCCAATTCAACCACAGGGGTCAGCAGCTTCTGTCCATTGGTTGGGTGCAAATATCTGCATCTGACTCTTTCAGCTGCTTGTTGGGTCTTCTGGAGTGTGGTCATTATAGGTCCCTGTTTGTGAGCACTCCATAGCCTCAGTAATAGTGTCAGGCCTTGGGGCCTCCTCTTGAGCTGGATCCCACCTTGGGCCTGTCATTGGACCTTCTTTTCCCCAGGCTCCTCTCCATTTCCATCCCTGCAGTTCTTTCAGACTGCAACCCCCTCCCTCACTTGATGCCCTGTTTTTTAGGGAAACAACTCCATTCACAATAGCCACAAATAATATAAAATATCTTGGGGGTAGGTAACTCTAACCAAACAAGTGAAAGACCTGTATGACAATAACTTCAAGTCTCTCAAGAAAGAAATTGAATAAGATCCCAGAAAATGGAGAGATCTCCCATGCTCATGGATTATCAGAATTAATATAGTAAAAATGTCCATCCTACCGAAAGCAATCTACAGATTCACTGCAATCCTCTTCAAAATCCCAACACAATTCTTCAAAGACATGGAAAAAAACAATTCTCAATTCATCTGGAAAGGCAAAAAACAAACAAACAAACAAACAAACAAAAACAAAACACCAAACCAAACCACACAGAATAGTGAAAATGATTCTTAACAATAAAAAAAGGCTCTGGGGGAATCACCATCCCTGACCTCAAGCTTTATTACAAAGCAATAGTGATAAAAATCTGCATGGTATTGATACAGAGACAGACACATTGATCAATGGAATAGAATTGAAGACCCAGAAATAAAACCACACACTCACAGACATTTGATCTTTGACAAACACGCCAAAAATATACAATGGAAAAAAGAAAGCATCTTCAATAAATGGTGCTGGTCTAACTCTGTATGTAGAAAAATGAAAATAGAGCCATATTTGTTACCTTGCACAAAGCTCAAGTCCAAGTGGATCAAGGATCTCAACATAAAACCAGATACATTGATTCTAATAGAAGAGAAAGTGGGAAAGAGCCGTGAACTCATTGGCACAGGGTTAAATTTCCTAAACAGAACCCCAATGGCTCCTGCTCTAAGATCAAGAATTGATAAATGGGACCTCATGAAACCGGAAAGCTTCTGTAAGGCAAAGGACATAGTCAATAAGACAAATCGACAACCTACAGATTGGGAAAAAAAATCTTCACTAACCCCACATCCGATAGACAGCTAATACCCAAAATATATAAACTCAAGAAGCTAATCACCAAAAAAACAAACCCAATAAAAAAATGGGATATAGAACTAAACCGAGAATTCACAACAGAGGAATCTCGAATGGCTGAGAAGCACCTAAAGAAATGTTCAAAGTCCTTAGTGATCAGAGAAATGCAAATCAAACGACCCTGAGATTCCACCTCACACCAATCAGAATGGCTTAGATCAAAACCACAGGTGACAACACATATTGGCGAGGATGTGGTGAAAGAGGAACACTCCTCCATGGCTGGTGGGATTGCAAACTGCTACAACCACTCTGGAAATCAATCTGGAGGTTCCTCAGAAAATTGGAAATAGATCTACCTGAAGATCCAGCTATACCACTCTCAGGCATATACCCAAAATATGCTTCACCATGCCACAGAGGCATGTGTTCCACTATGAAGTTACAATCTTTAAAAAAATATTTTTAATTAGAATATCAAACATATTAAAATAAGAAAATAATATTGTCTTTATTTTGTTTCCTGTTGCAATGACAACAGGTAAAGAAGCAAAGGGTTTTTTGTTGTTGTTCTGTTTTTTGTTTGTTTGTTTTCGTTTTTGGCACAATTTGAGGTCATAGCCCATCCTTGTGAAAAGCCAAGGCAGAAAGAACTTGAAACAATTGTTCCTAACATGTCCACAGTAAACATCAGAGAGCAATGAATTCAGCCATGCATGCCAGTGTTCAGTTTACCTTTTCTACTCTTAAACAGCTCAGAATCTCCTGCTGGGGAATGGTGCCAGCCATAGTGGGCAAGTCTTTACACCTCAGATACCATAGTCAAGGTAATGTCTACAATCCAAGCAGATCTAAGTAACCTGACCAAGCCCACTCAGTCACTCAGTCAGTCAACAGGTTCTTCAGCGCAGGAGTGAGGATTAAAAGAAAAGAGACAATTAGACAAAATTGCAGCATGACCCCAGCCAGTTCTGAGGCTGAAGGCTGAGGCGGGTTTGTTTATTCCCACTTGCCTTTTAAATCCTTTTAATTACATGCAAGTATTTAGGTCAGTTCTAGGTTGAGGAACCAACAATACAATAGATACAAACAGTCAAGGAACTAACAAGGCAATAGACAAAGTTCTGTGATCACTACTCCCATGATGACTCTTGCTGTTTCTAAGGGCTCATCGGGATGGGATGACAAAAGTATCTGAGCCTACTTCCCTGTCCTAGCCCACAGTCACATTCATGCCTGAGGCCTACTTCTTTGTTCTAGCCTAAGACTTGGATTCCTGACTGAAATTACTTTTCTGGTTTAGTCTAAAATTAGATTCCTGCCTGAACTTACTTCCTTGTCATGGCCCAAGGTCAGATTCCTGCCTAAAGCTCATTTTCTTGTCCTTGGCCAATGTCAGATTCCTGCCAAGCAGCCCCAAAGGCTCTCCACAGTAACCTTTTATTGAGATTCTCATCCCATGTGATTCTAGATTGTGTCAAGTTGACAACTGAAATGCTCTGTCACAAATATAAAGGACCTTCCCTCTTATCAACTTTGTGTTACCAAAAAAGAGAGAAAAGTCTGAGATATTCAACTTCTAAAGAGAATAGGTTCGTTCTGCCCTAGCCTCTTGAATGTCCCAGTCTATAATGAGGTGACTTCTTGATTCGTGCCTTTGATGAGGGCAGCATAACATGACCAAAATACGTAAAGCAGCAAAACACTGTAGATGTTAAGAAGTGAGGAGAAAGGAACAGCCAGTGTCCCACAGTTGCTTTTAGGGTCACGCCTTGGATGACCTAAGGATCTCCCATCAAGTTCCATTTCTTGAAAGTCCACACTATTTCCCATCTGTGCTGCCTTGGGCCCTGGAAGGCACCAGATACTTTCCCCATCACCGTGACCAAATACACGCTGAGAAGCAACTTAAGGGAGAGGCTTCGGGGAAAGCATGACTATTGGAGGATAAATTGATGTCACACTGAGTCTGCAGTCAGGAAGCAGAGTGAGACCAACTCTGGTGCCCAGCTCCCGGTCTCCTTTTATTCAGTCCAGAACCGTACACACCATGGGAGGCACCACCCACAATCTAGGCAGATCTTTCTTCTTCAGGTAAAGCTTTCTGGGAACACCTTCATAGAAAGACTCGGGGGTGTCCTTCCACAGTGATCATATTTAACTATCAAGACTGACTTGATAGTTACTGGAGGCCTTCAGCCTCCAAGCTAGCGCACCCAGCCTGACCTTAGGTCCCTGCCCATCTCACAGTGCAGAGAGTACCATTCTGTCTCTCAGAGTTCTCAGGCTAATGGTTGCAGCATTGATCAAAAGTTCAACTCTAACTGAGTAGTGGCACACTCCAGCAGCAGGATACTGGCAGAAGGGATTTAAGTATCTGGCTAGCACTGGCTACACAGTGTTTGAGGTGAGCCTTGCCCTCCCCACCCCATCCCCACCTTCAAAGAAAATTCAAGAGCTTGAAAGACAAACTCAACTATGTGTCCTTGATTAAATATGGAGATGGGGTGTGGATGAGAAGAAGTGTTACAAACTTCCCAGATACCTGATGAAAGAGACTCATGCTAAACATCCTGATCCCACTGGGCTACTCTCTAGGGCTTACTTTGCATTTGTTTAAATGTTTCCCTGGATAATTCACCTTTGCTGGAACTTCTACCTTTCTGCCCCCACATCCCCTGCTGCTTAAGCCTTATGCCCACAACTTTATCGTGTATCACCGGTCAGAGGCTGCCTTCCAGGGAGTCAACACCATAGCTTCCCAACCTTTCTCTGAATCTTGATGGCAGCTGCCACAATCCCATAACTCTTGCATTCTGCATTTCTGTAAATGTAGCACCTCACTGGACACACTCCAAGGTCTGTTGGCTGTCTGAGTCACAGCTGCTTTGCGATTAGTCTATTTGACTTCAGTTAGAAAAACCTTGTAGCTAACAGTTCTGGCTATGGACGGTGTTTAGGCCCTGGAGTGGCGTGTATAGCACAGCTGAGATACACTGGTGGCGTTTAAGACAGGCTCAGGGCAAGAGTTGTGGCAGATTCAATATGCACATGATTTTTCTAGTCTTGCCCTCAACTGTTGCTTTTAAAATTAAATATGTTTCCTGTAACTTATCTCCCCCACCCCACGCCTGATGCGTTCCATGGCTTTTATACTGCTCTCCTGCACCAGCTTGAGATCGCGCCATTGTACCTGATGACATCTTGAGCTTGAAGAAGTGATATGAAAATGCCATCTGGCTAACCATTAGATGTGTCCAGACAGACACTCTTCAGATTATCTCCAGGAAGGAAGAAAAATAGATGAGAGTCTTAGTACTATTTATACAGTATCATCCTGCAGGCTTTGGCCTGGAAAACAAGAAACTGGGACTTTCAGGTTTTTTTGATTCCCTCCCCCCACCCCCGCCGCCGCTGCCACCCATATTTCGTGAAGTTTAAATTATAACCATCTGTTTCAAGAGATATAAAAATCTTGATTTCAGTCTTTGTTCACACTAACGGGATACTAACCCTTTGGGAAATCTTGTACTGACGTGCTCTGCTAATTGTGGCGAAACCAGAATCGCCACAGCTCGTTGCGTGCCTCGTAGGCTTTCTCACGGTGCGGAAGGAGCACAGGTCTCTGAAATGCTGACAGTGTTTCCTGTTGGATGATGGACGGTGATGATGTCATAGCCCCCTTCTCTCGCAGCTCTTACCAAATAATCTGTTTGTGTTTACTCTTTGGTTTGGAACATCCTTGTTTCAACTGCTCACATGCTAACGTTGGAGCACTGTTGAGAGCATCATCTGTATTCTCATCCCAGCTCCACTCAGCCCCTATACCATTAATGTGCTAAGTTCAAGACTTTCCCCAAAACTCAGAGGCAAAATATGACATTATGGCTACAGGAGACCACCCCGGGAACCTATCTGCACTGTCTGGTTAATTTTTCAAAATTGCAGTTTACTCTTTTTCCCTGTCTTCTTTCAGAAATAATTCCCTTTTCCATCCTACTGATTCTAGTGGCTGGTGTTCTCTTGCAAATTTTGTTACCTAAAAAACCTCTTTGCAATGTCGTACACACAGGCTAAAGGAAGCCTGCCCCCCAGCTGGATTTGATTGCCTTACAGCCAATGGCCAGGCAAAGGGAGCCGGGGCGGGACCTGGAGAGTGGCTCAAGCTAAGAAGTAGGAGGTGAAGGGGAGAATCCGAGATGATGATCCAGGAGAGACAGATGAAGCAGATTTAGAGCTGCAAAGGGGAGATCATCGGAAATGTAGGAGTAAAGAGAAAGTGGCCCGGGAAGGGCTGCCCAGAAGCGTCTTGGGCAGCAAAGACCAGCGGGCTTCAAGAAGGTAACAGAGCAGCAAAGTTAGAGCAGATTTAGAAGGTGTTGAGCCAGGAGTATCGGAGGGAAGGACATGCTAGCCGGGAAAGGCTTAGACGTGCCCAGTAAGGCATGTCAAAAATAAACTAATGTGTGTGTTTGTGTCTTCCATTCTCGGATCCAAAAATAGCCTCTGGGCGGATGCGCGAGTGTGACCTGCCGGAAGCCAAAGCAGTGTAGCAAAAACTCCCACTACAACTAGTAAGCTCTCATTGAGCCCCGTTTCCTTCTAATAAGCTCTTATTGAGCACCAGTTGTTTTCTGAGCACCGCGCTGAGTGCTGAAGATAAGAGATACAAACTAAGAACAAGCCATGTAAAATCACTACCTACCACGCAGTGAATGCGAGTGTTCCAAAGCAGAGCTGAGTGATTGGTGGGGAGAGGATACTATTCACAAAGCAGAGAATCCTGTATTTGCCCACACTCTACGACTCTGCTATTTGATAGTTAATTCTTTCTTTTCTTTTCTTTTTCTTTTTTTTTTTTTTTTTTTGGTTTTTCGAGACAGGGTTTCTCTATATAGCCTTGGCTGTCCTGGAACTCACTTTGTAGACCAGGCTGGCCTCGAACTCAGAAATTCACCTGCCTCTGCCTTAGTTAATTCTTTCTTCTTACTATTGCAACTACTTTTAAAATCTCTGTATGTGCAAAATATATGTTTTTCATCTTCCTTTACTGTCTGTCTTATTGTGTGTCCCGCAGATAAATATAACCTTTCCTTGCACCAGCTGGATTTGTTAGATCAGGGGGGAGGAAGGTCTGGAGTGAGCAGTGCTGCAGCAGCTGGCTGAGTTAACAGGCCGAGGCATAGCCAGAGTGTGGACACAAAATGGGCAGCTAAGTCACACTTGCCTGGCAAATATGCCTCAGGCTATGGGGGGAGTAATAAATGACTCAGGACAGGGAAAGTTCCCCCTAGCTACAAGGAAAACAGAGGGGGAGACCTGGTAAGGTAGGTCTTTTTAAGAGGACATCCCAACCACAGGGACCTCAGGACACATGTGCTGTATCTGTTCCTAAAGATGATCAACTTTAAAGCCCCAGAGGGTGGGACATGGGACAAATCAAACGTAAAGGACACACAGGTGTGAGGAGGTTGTTAGCAAGTGAAGAAAATGTGACTTCCACTTTGAACTATGACATAAAAGAAGCAAGCTGTGGTGCCCCCACCCCCACCACCCCCCTGGCAATGGGCAAACACCACGTTGGTGGTGACATTCTTCTATCAGTCATGGGCAGAGTAGATGGCAGGTTTTTGTTCGTCCTAGCTTGATGCCTGGCTTCAAGGCTAAAGTTGCCTTATGCCTAGGACTCAGAAAAAACAAATTAAATCAAATTGAGGCAGCCCCGTACAGGAGAAGGAAGACTGACACCTGTAGACCACCATGCCACCCACAAACCTGCCCTCCAGCACATGGCGAAGGAGGGCCATAGATACCCGCTTGGTGCTACAACACAAGCACAAAATGCACAGCATGGATAGACGTCACCCAGGGGCCACCAACCGCATGGCCAGCCTGCAGCAGGAGCCATCATAATGTGTGAGTCTGTGGTGGTTAGATGGAGAGGAAGTCCCATCTGTGGAGCTGTCTGGTGTTATGAAGAGAGTTGGAACTGGAGACTCGAGGGTGGAGAGTAGTAGCCTGTGGTGAGTGGCCAGTCTGCCACCTGGGGTCATGGTGAGGTCCTAGCCGGAGCTGCCACTAAGAGCCAAGTCTGAGCCTCTGCAGCAGCATGAGTTGGTGTTGATGTCCGTGACTCACAGACCACTATAGAAGATGGGGACATGCCTGTTTGAGGCACTCACAGGGACCATGTGGATGTCAAGGGGCTGTGCATAACTTTTCGTGCCCCTCACTGGATGCAGTACTCGGGAAACTGGCCCCATCTCTCACTGGTGGCAGCACTTGGGAGCTGGCCCTGGTGGCAGAGGTGTGGGAGAGCTGACCCTGCCACTCATCTGCCATGGGATGGCACAGGCACAGAGGTGATGTCCTTCATCCCCACCCCTCCCACACTCCGCCACCTCTGGCAGTTGGGAAAGCTGCCCACGGGGTCAGGGGCTCAGGAGAGCCCCTCTCTATCACCAGCTTCAGCACTCAGGAGAGCACATTCTGTACCTCCTCTGGGCAGCACAGTAGAGCTGGCCCTGGGGGGCGGGGACACAGGTGAGCCAGCCCCCAAGGGCATTGGGAAAGCTGGCTTCACCACTCATCTGGCATGAGGTGGCATGGGTGTGGAGGTGATGCCCTAAACTCCCTCACCACCTGCAGTAGCTGAGAGAGCTGGCCTTGGAGGCATGAGAGCAAGACAGCTAGCCCTGCCCTTCCCCCACCTCACCTGGGCAACACGGTTGAGCTGGCCCTGATGGTAAAGGCATGGGTGAGCCAGCCCCAAGGGCATGACAGCAGGAGAGCTGGCCCAGGCCATCACAGGCTGCAGCACTTGGGAGAGTGGAGCCTTGCCTTGACTGGGAAGCACAATGGAGCTGGCTCTGGATGTGTGGGTACAATAGAGCTACCCCCAAGGGCAGGAGACTGGCAGAAGGCAGCAACGCCTGCTGCTGCCTGGCATTGGGTTTCCTAGCCAGAACAGCGCTGGAGAGCTCATATAAGGGGGTGGGAGGTGAACCGGGTGGGGGTGTGTGATGTGAAGCTCACAAAGAACCAGTATAAAGTTTTAAAAAAATAAATACAATTATGAAAAAAACAATATCTTCACTGAAATAAATGTGTTTCTTTTAGCAGGAAAAAAAATGAAGCAAGTTGCACAAATGGTACTCTAGCTTGTATTTAATTTTGAACTTTATTGCACCGTAATTTAAAAATATTTCCACTACTCTTCAATTGTAGAATTTATTGAAACATATTTAATGTAGTCTACTAAAGCTTTTTGTGTGACGGTTTTAAAACAAGATGCACCATTAAGTTTTATACCAAAGGAATCCGTCTAGTTCATTGCTTTGCCCTTAGCATCAAAATTGTTCTGGCCCCAAAAGAAGCATTTAGTGGGTATTTGTAAAATTAATGAGTGAATTTACGGACACACAAAACTATAACTTTGCCTGGTGAACATCTTAGCGAGAATGTATTTGAAATTAATTATATATTTTTAAAGCAGGAGCATGTTGTATTAATGGAAAATTAAATTTATTTTCCTTCAGGCTATACCCAGTGAAAGACTAACTGTGGTTCACTGCTTAATATGTATTATAAGAAAACCAGCATGTTTTCACATTGTGCCAAGTTGCTGACATGATATCTAAACTAATAATACACCGGAGTTATGAGTGTGGGCCAGAAGGTCCCGGGACACAATCCTCTGTAGAAGTGCACTTGGATTCATTCAGAGGGCTGCTGTTACCAAGATTTGTACCAGGAGTGGGGTTGTCACTGCTGGGCACAAGCAAAGGATAGACTGCCTGAGTTTACCTGCTCATTTAATTATCTACTACTGAGCTCTGTACTGGGCACTGAGGATATAGAACACAAAGTAAACTGTTAGACACACTCAACCAAAGAAGATCTGTGGGGACATTGCTATACTGAGACTGTGCAAATATGGACTCAAGTCCTAAGAGGGGCTAGCCAGCTCGGCCTCAAAGGCAATAAGAGACTCACACGTGCTTAATCTGATCCACCAGATAGACAAGCAGATTGGCTCTCAAGAGACACGTGGTACAGTGATCATCTGGGAGAGGATGCAGTGAGATTTCATATTCATTTTCCAGAGCTGCTGAAACAAGACATCTCGGACTGGGTGGCTGAACAAAGGAACAACTTTACCTCACAACACTGGAGCTAGATGTCCAAGGAGGAGGTGCTAGGAGGCCTGGCTTCCTCTGAGGTCTTTCCTTACCCAGCAGGCAGCCACTATCTTGCTAACTCTTCTCTCTCTTCACCATGGCCTGGCATCAGTATGTCCTGCTTTTTGTGTGTAATACCATGGCCTAGAGCATAACAGGCAAGCTCTCTGACACTGAGCTATGTATGTCACTAGCTATGTTTCTACCTCTTATTTTGAGGCAAAGTGTCATTAATTTGCCCACACTAGACTTGAAGTCACTCTGCAGTGGAGACAAGCCCCAGCTTTACAATCCTCCTCCTCCTTCAGTCCCTGAAGAGCTGGGATGGTATCTCGGTGCCGTAATGCCTAGCTTCTTCTTTTTTTTAATGTAGAATTATTTTATGTTCAGGTTGCAGGTCTTTATCTTTGTAAGGGAAGGTCTGCTTGTGTCATATTTACTTTAATAATCTGAAGAGAACAATGAAAAGTATCCAAGTAACAGGCCCAAGTACCAGACTTGTGATATTTCTATAAACCACACATGATCTCATCAACACGGGACAGGGAGCAGCTCAGGTTTTCACATCACCTTATCCATTCACTTAAGCTTAAAAAAAACCATATTTTATATTTTCTCATTTTCTTTTGTTTTTTTCTTAAATTAACCATGGATCATAAATGACACACTTTTACTGAAGTGTATAATAAAATTCTTTGGTGTTCTTTGAACTGTTCCAGGGGGAAAGAGAAGAATGTCTAAAAAACAAATTAATTTAAAAACTGCACAAATACCAGGCAGTGGTGGCGCATGCCTTTAGTCCCAGCACTTGGGAGGCAGAGGCAGGTGGATTTCTGAGTTCTAGGCCAGCCTGTTCTACATCGTGAGTTCCAGGACAGGCAGGGCTACATAGAGAAACCCTGTCTCGAAAAACAAAAACAAAAAAAAAAAACTGCACAAATAAAATTATTCAGATAGTTATTAACAATAACAACACTATACCAACCACTTACAGCACACAAAAATTTCTACAAACCCTGGTAGGGTATGGTATCTCCAGGGTTTCTACGGATAAATTAGTACTGCTTAGTATGTATGTCAGATGTTTCCCATAGGCTACAGACTGCATGGGAGATACATTGTACCAGTGGGACATAAACAAAGAGCTCCTGTCCTAGGTCCTTGACCCTTTGTATCCTGGCTTGACAGCTCCGGCAAAAGGTCACACTTTCATCTGTATTTGGTGGGAGCTATAAACTGTTTAAAATTTAACAAGTATTGCAACTGCTCTGTGTTAAGTAAATCATATACTCTAAACTGTTAGCTCCAGATGGAAGAAGATTCAGTGCTCAGGACATAGGTAGAAAATACATTAAAAATAAAGACCTTCTGTAAGGGGAGGTTCTGATACTAAGGTCTAGCTCCCTAATTGGGTCTTGATTTGTCAATAAAGAAGACCAGGAGCCAATTGCTGGGCAGAAGGTACAGTCGGGACTTTCGAGTCCCAAGAAGAAAAGGAGATGCAGCGAAGGAGAGAGAGGTCTTTCTGCCATGCTTTGGAACGGGAAAAAGGCAGCAATCATGTTAGGTCGTGGGGCAGCTAGGGCCTGTGGCCTCTGCTGTGGGCAGATGGCCAAGGATGTTGGCAGGGGCTAGCTGGTACAAGCCACTAAGTTTTAGAGTAGAGGGAGAGACAGAGATAATAAATTGGTAAGGGCATGCCTTTCCAGGCAGGAGTTATCTGTGCCCAGCAATTGTGCCTAGCTGGCAAATTCTAAAGTAATAAAGCTGTCTGTGTGTCTTTTATCCGCAGATTCAAGGGTCTCAGGAGTGGGCTGGTAACATGACCCCTTCCAGAGCGAAGTCGGGCAGAAAAGGAAGCCAGGTTAGGGCTGGTGGCAGCGGATCCCGGAGCTGAGCCGGGTGGAAGGGGCTGGTACCGCGGCAGCTCCCGGCCAAAGACCGTAGCACATTTTTTTTGTTGTTGTTTTGTTTTTTTTGTTTTTAAATTACAAGTAACAACCTTCTTTAAAAACAACAAACAAGCCGGGCAGTGGTGGCGCACGCCTTTATTTAGTCCCAGCACTTGGGAGGCAAAGGCAGGCGGATTACTGAGTTCGAGGCCAGCCTGGTCTACAGAGTGAGTTCCAGGACAGCCAGGGCTACACAGAGAAACCCTGTCTCAAAAAACCAACCAACAACAACAACAACAAAAAACCAACCGGAGGTTAATACAGTAGCACAAAAGAGGGGTTGGCCTGGGTTTTGTTTTGTTTTGGTTGGTTGTCTGGTTTTGGTTGTCGTTGTTTTTGGTGGTGGTGTTTTGAGACAGGGTTTCTCTGTGTAACAGTCCTGGCTGTCCTGGAACTCTGTAGACCAGAGTGGCCTCAGACTCACAGAGATCGGCCTGCCTCTGCCTCCTAGTGTTGGCATTAAAGGCATTTGCTACCATCACCCAGCCTTGGGGTTGGTTGGTTGTTTCGAGACAGGGTTTTTCTGTATAGCTCGGGCTGTCCTGAAACTCACTCTAGACCAGGCTGGCCTTGAACTCAGGAATCCACCTGCCTCTGCCTCCCAAGTGCTGGGATTAAAGGCATACACCACCATTGCCCAGTGGGTTGTTTGTTTTTTAAGTTAAAAAAAAAAATAGGCAGGATGCCACCCCAACAACTCCTGACATAGCCAAAAAAATTATGATCAAAAACAAAACTCCTTATTACCCAACAAGTTTAGACACAGCAAGAAGGCAGGATCTAAAGTCCCCAATTTAAAAATAAAACAACAGAAAAGAAAGCACTTAAAGTACTTCCGGAGTATAAAAGATCACAGTCTCCCAGCTGTCCATCACCGTCTCCCAGCTGTCAATCACTGTCTCCCAGCTGTCCATCACCGTCTCCCAGCTGTCAGTCACCGTCTCCCAGCTGTCAGTCACCGTCTCCCAGCTGTCCATCACCGTCTCCCAGCTGTCAGTCACCATCTCCCAGCTGTCAGTCACTGTCTCCCAGCTGTCAGTCACCGTCTCCCAGCTGTCAGTCACCATCTCCAGCTGTCAATCACCATCTCCAGCTGTCAGTCACCATCTCCAGCTGTCAGTCACCGTCTCCCAGCTGTCAGGCACCGTCTCCCA